>NW_025849210.1:0-45037 GCF_002878395.1 Capsicum annuum
GTAATAGAATCATGAGATAGATGCTCATCATGCTTCTCAAGCTCCCACAAACTTCACTTTTAAGCTCCCGAACTATTTTAGGGTTTAACTCTCAAGAGACAAGGTGAAAGAATGGGCAAAATGGGCAAACATATATGAGTATAAGGGCTGTTTTTTGGACTGCACCAGTTTTTTGAATAAAAACTAGATAATTTTTCAAATCCAACCCGAACTTTGACGGGCCGGGGATTCATTTGGAGTTTGATATATTCTAATAAACTATGATACCACACTAATTTGATTCTCCAGACTCAATGATTAATATCAGAATTTTGAAAAACGTTGTTTTCACAATGTTGACCCTCGAAACCCAAAATCACAATTTTCTAAATCGATAATTGAAATGAGATTTATAAGTCAGAAAACCCAAAAAATATGTTTCCACCCTAAATTGATGTTCCGGATGCATTGGTGAAGTCATATTTTTCATCTACATTTTTTTTTACCAAATGTGGGTCCCATAGGTCGAAATGATCTCGGGGGTATCGCGACCCCATCCAAAGGTCTACCTAGCCTAAAATCGATATTGCAAAGTTGCTAGCACAGTTTGTTTAGTAATTCATTGTATGGATCAAAAGATATCCACATAAGTCCAAAATAAGGTTCTCAAAGCCACCAAAAACCACAATATCGCATAAATGGTACCAAAATGCATCGGAAATCATGCTAATCACCCCACACCCTAGAAATACTACAATTTAACTATTGAGAGTGGTAAAATAGTTAAATCACATAAAATAAGTTTTTTTACATATTTTATCAAATTTTTAAATCGTTGCATATTTGTTTTCTTCTTTCTTTTTATTTGTGTTTTCCTTCTTTGATTGCTTCTTTTCTTTCTTATTTAATATGTTGATTATAATCATAAAAAATGAGACACAATTTTATTATTATAAAATTAATTGAGTCTATAATACTCAATTAAAAGTCTCAATCGTTTATGTTGACTATAATCATAGAAAATTAAGACTAAATTATTCTAACATAAATTGATTCACAATTCTTCAATTCGAAGCTAACTATTCTTCTCTGTTGAAAATTCTGAAATCACACTATAAATGTGATAATTATGCATGCACTGTTACTTCTGTTCAATGTGTGCACAAAAGTTGGCTACTAATGCACATGAGTTGACTAAAGCATGCGAATTTGTTAGATTGTTAGGTGGTTAATGTGATGTGTGATGAGCTGGAAGGTTAAGTGTGTAGTTTAGTAGGAAGATTCTAGAATAGAAGGTTGTAGAAGATATATCTCTATATATAGGTGCAAGTTGTAATAATAATATGATTTGACAGTCAATAAAATTTCCTCTTTCCTCCTTCTTCTCTGTTTAATGTAGCTTGCTAAACCAAGCTTTGTATCAGTTGTTTGATAAAAGTTCACTTTGTATCAGAGCCCTAGTTCAATCATGGAGTATGATAAATAATACTTGGGAGTTTAGATCTCTATTTTGGCAGAGTTTTTTTTTTCAATTTACGTAGTTGACTCTACTTGAATCCCAAATTTTACTTGAAACTCTTAATTGTTGTAGTTGATCTATCTCTATTTTAGGAGAAAGTTGTTAGTAGTTTTTTTCGATCCCTACATTTGATTGATTGATTGCTAAAAGGTAAAGAATGGCACCAAAGATAGATCCCAGTGATCCTTTATTCATAGGCACATCAGATGTGTTTAGAGCTGCCTTGATTCCAGTCAAGCTTGTTGGCTCTGAAAAATATAAAGTGTGGAGTAGATCAATGAGGATTGCACTATTGGGAAGGAAATTCAGATTTATAACTGTTGCATGCAATAAAGAGATGTACAGAGAAGAGTTGCATGAATAATGGGTAACATGTAATGCCATAGTGCTGTCATGGATAATGAGTTCAGTAAGTTCTGAGTTGTTGACTGGGATTTTGTATGCCACAAGTGCACAAGAAGTTTGGGAAAATCTGAAGGAAAGGTTTGATAAGGTGAATAGAATGAGATTATACCAGCTACATAGAGAAATCAACACACTAATACAAGGTACTAATTTAGTAGGTACTTACTTTACTAAATTGAAAGGTCTATAGAATGAATATGATGTTGTAATCCCGACTCCTTAATGTGGTTATCTAAGATCTAGGGCTTATGCAGATCACCTTGATCAAATTAGGTTGTTACAATTTACAGGAGGGTTGAATAATTTATATGAGCAGGCTAGGAAACAAATTTTGCTAAAAGGAGTTGCACATTCTCTTAATCAAGCATATACTATGATAGCTGAGGATGAGTTGCAACAACTTGCCTGCTCCTCCATAATAATTGAGAAATCAGATCCTAATGCGATGCAATTATATAGAGGTTCAGAAGTAAGCCACAGAAATCATAATTACAAGGGGAAGAAATATGACTATTATCACCTCACTGGACACACAAAAGAGAATTGTTACAAGCTGATTGAAATATGACTATTATCACCTCACTGGACACACAAAAGAGAATTGTTACAAGCTGATTGGATACCCTACTGACTGGAAATTGAAGAGAAATATGAGTTAAAATAATGGGGGTTCAAAAGGATTCATACCTCAAAATCCACTAAATAGATATAGAAGTTAGGACACTGGAAGATTCGATGCCACTAGACATCCTAGGAATCAATATACAAGCCAAGTTAGTACTTAGTTTTCATTTTGTACTTTCAATGGACAAAGTGTTAGTGGAGATGCAAATCAAAATGCTTCAACCAGTTAAGGTGGTCCCAAGGATATCAATAATGCAATGCTAGAAAATGGTCAAGCCTTCACTAATGGGGAGTACAAGCAGATTATGGAACTTCTTAACAGGGATCAGAAGGAGATAAAACATGCTAACATGTCAGGTATAGCTACCTATTTATTTTATCATAATGAGAAGCAAGAATGAGTGGTCGACTATGGTACTACTCATCATATTTTATCAAATAATAATCTGTTTTCAATAATAAGTAAAGTAGCTAGAGCAGTAGGTGATAAGGTGAATCTACCGAATGAAGCCAGGGCAGATATATCTCACAGTGGAGAAGCACTAGTTTTGCAAAATGATACTGTAAAGGATGTGTTATTTATCCCTAACTTTAAGCTAAATTTACTATCAGTGTCCAAGGTAACTAAGCAACTGTCTTGTTTTGTATCCTTTTACCCTGACTTCTGCATATTTTAGGATCTTTATATTGGCAGGGTGAGGGGGATTGATAAGAAAAAAGAAGGATTATACATTTTCAAGGTGTACATAGAAGGAAAAATATTCTTGAAGATAAAGAGAAGCTAGTAGAAATAATGATGATGCATGATAGTATCCTATGGCATAAGAGACTTGGACATCCATCCACATAAGTTCTAAAGTCACTAGACTTGCTGAATCCTTGTAAGGATTCTGAGCTACTAAATAAATGTCATATATGTCCTCTAGCCAAGCAGACTAGATTACCTTTTCTTGACAGTGAAACTAAGTCCATCTTGTGTTTTGATATTGTACATATGGATTTGTGAGGACCCTATAAAACACCTACATTTGATAAAAAGTTCTACTTTTAACTATTGTGGATAATTGTAGTAGATATACATGGATACATTTGTTGCAGCTTAAATCTGAAATTATTGTTGTTCTCAAAGACTTTATATTGATAGATAAAGTTCAGTTCAGATCTAATGTAAGGATCATAAGAACTGATAATGGAACTGAGTTCTTTAACACTCACTGTAGTGATTTGTTCAAGACCTTAGGTATATTGCATCAAAGTATTGTTCTTATAAACCACAACAGAATGGTGTAGTGAAGAGGAAAAGAAGGTAGTCACTAATATAGCTAGAGCTATCAGGTCTCAGTCACAAATGCCTATCATATTTTGGGGTCTAGCTGTTCATGTTGTTGTCTACCTGATGAATAGATTACCTTCATTCTCTATTAATGGTAGGACTCTATATAAGGTATTGTTCTATAAAGTACCTTCCTTATCATATCTGAGGGTACTGGGTTGTTTGTGCTATACCTCAATATTTCCTAAAGGTGATAAGTTCTCTAAGAGGGTCAAACCTTCAGTATTGATGGGGTATTCAACCACACAGAAGGGATACTTATTACTGGATATGAACCCTAGCAAGTTTTTTGTTAGAAAAGATGTTACTTTTCAAGAAGATGTTTTCCCTTTTGCTGAAGCTGAACTCAAGAACAAATCCATGGATTTTTTCAAGTCACATGCAGAAGATGGTGGTGGTGATGAAGAGTCCATGGAGTTAGAAAATACTAATGATGATTTAACATCAAATGTAGGAGAATTACCTCAAAGTACTTCAGTGCTTGATCCATCAGTGGATGTAGAAGATCAGTCGACTGTTCAACCTAATGAGTCAGCTCCAGCATGCATAGACAATGCAAAATCTATCACTTATAAAAGAACATCAAGGGTGGCCAAAGATCCTATTTGGATGAAATATTGCTCTATAACTGGGAAGAGAAAGGGTACAAGATATCCAATATCAAATTATCTGTCCTACAAGAATACTACATCCAATTATCAATGTAATGTGAGTAGTTTTTCAGACCTGGTTGAGCCTCAGTACTTCAGTCAAGCCTCCAAAGATTATAGATGGATAAAAGCCATGAAGTTAGAAATTAAAGCACTTGAGGATAACAACACATTGGAAGTATTTGAGTTGCCCTCTAGAAAGAATGTCATTGGCTCAAAGTGGGTATACAAGATCAAGTATAAAGAGAACGGTGATGTTGAGAGATTCAAAGAAAGACTGGTAGCTAAAGGTTACAGTCAACAGGAAGGAATAGATTACCATGATACTTTTTCACCGGTGATAAAGATGGTGACTTTCAGGTGTGTTATTGCACTAGCTATATCAAGAGGATGGTACATGTACCAAATGGATGTGTATAATGCCTTATTGCACTAGCCATATTTCGTACTGGAATATGAACAACTACATGTAACTGCCCATAATAAAATTGAATTGGTTGCTTCAACAAAATAATGTAAATAACTTGCACTAATTAATGTTATCGTAAGGGGTGTACGTAAATGAAAATACAAGTATTTTGAGACAGAGGTAGTATATGGGTTAGAAATGTACCGAAGATGTCCCCAAATCATCAGCAAGACGAATAATTGTAGAAGACCAACGAATTATATCAGGATACTTGTTTAAGGATTCTAATTCCTCTTTGGTAATTGGATTTGTGACACAGAAGAATGCGTAGATTACAATCACTGGAATTTCAACTGAAATTCATCCATTATCCATGTATTCTACCATACTTGGTGTATATTCATTGTAGTACCATCTAGCTTCTTTTATAAGTAAGTTTTGCACAAATCCGCCTACTAACTAATAACATGCATGCATGTATCAAATATATGTGTATACATATAGAGAGAGAAGTGAAAAGGGACACATATACCCCTTAACTTTTCGATTTAGAGAGAATATACCCCAGGTGGTGCAAAAGTAAATATGTATCAGCTGCTAGATGACGGGATGTATGTATATATGCACCATTTTTTTTAACGAAAGATGTATTCGCTCTAAATCCATGTTTTGAGGGGTGTATTTGCCCCCTTTCTATATAGAAATTTGAGATGAAAGCATGGAAAATATATATATATATATATTCAAAGTAGAAGTAAGCTTTTTTTTACTGCTTTTTTAAGGTATGGTATGACGTTGATCCCCTGCACTTTGAGAACTTCATATGCAATTTCGGTTATACTGTTGAAGAGTGCAAGATAACATACTTTCATATAATCTGGAAGTTGATCCATTGCTTTTACTTCCATCCTGAATGTAACCACAAGGTACATTTTGATCAAGAATTAGATGAGGAATAGCTAATTATTAAATAGGTAACAAAAATTTAATGTGGCAGTGTTCAGATTTCGAGTTAATTGAGTTTTTCTCTAACTGCTACTGGAATATTGTTAATTTATCGTGATGACTTGTAGTACTTGTTTCGTAGGACAGAGGAAGTATTAAGTAGTGAATTTAGTACTAGAAGTTAGTATCGTCTTTTTTATTTTGTTTTTATAGTTTATATATAGCGCACAATTATATTTTTCGTTGAGACGCACAAACCTATCAACAGCGTGAGTGAAGACTTCCAACTCATCAAGGGTTCCATAGACATCATAAATATCTTCTATGGCAGTAACTAGAGCAGCCACTTTTGTCAACATTCGTCGAAAGTTGCTGTGTTGAGGCTCAAACATTGTCCCAACTATCCATAAGAAAGCTTCAACAATTCTATCCCTTGCAAACGGCAATTTTTCTGCTAGGCATGAGCTCTTCCACCACCTTAATTACATAAAAAAGGTTAGACTTGCATTTAATTCGAAGAAAATATTGCTAAAGCAATAAGAATGTATGTCCAAAGGGGATCGTAGTGTATTTTTCAAGGCATTAATTAATTCAGTAATTCCACTTACTATAAGTAGTTACATCTGTTTCAATTTGTTGTCTGGTTTTAACTTGACATTAAATTCAAGAAAGTAAAGGATAAATTTGAGTCTTGAGATCTTAAACTAAATATAGATAGAATACACCAAAATGTTAATTTTGTGTGGTCTTACACATGCCATCGGGATAGTAATAACTAATGAGTATTAAAAAAAAAGACATTCTTTTATAGGTGGACTAAACAAAGAAAAGTAAAACAAATAAATTTTAATTGATGGAATATAATTTATACATATCTCACCTTGATAGATATCTTAAATCTTGTTGGTGTGTTGCTTGAACAATGTTGAAGTCCAACTTAGCAAGCTCCAGCAAAAGAGGATTAGCATTTGGCATTTTCTCATAAATATGTACCAACTTGTCTCAACTCTCAACATCACCCAATGCAAAGGAAGCTCCAGTGCATGATGGACTAATGCCACTGTCACATCGTCTTCACCATGTTGATTATTGTTCAATAGTCCTTTAGATGTGACATTGTGAACGTATTCGCGGACTCTAATAAAGTAGTGTTTTCAGTTTTTGTGGAGAGAAATGAAGCTTCGTATAATTGAAATAGACCTTTAGTGTCGTTACAAATACTTTGTTTCTTCAAATTGCCATTCTCGTCCTTGACATGGTTCAACATGTCTAATAAAAATGATAATAAAAGACTTAGTCAGTTCTCAGAGAATGCACGTATAAAAGAAGCAAGGGAGACTCTAAAGACATTTGAAAAAAAAAAAGGAAGTGTGCCTCATTTTTTAAAATAATAGGGTTATAAGTTTCTTCAAAAAAGAGAAAATATTAAGAGATAGATTTGAATCGTCAATTTTTTGCAGGTTTCACCCCCAATTATTACTTGATCCTTTTTAAAACACTTTTTTCTTGAAAAATAAAATGGCAACTTCTTATTAATATTTGACTTTAGGTCACCAATAATATTGTGCTACACCTGAAAATAAGTAAAAATTGAAATTAGTTTGGCAAAAACAGCTAGCACACCTTGAGAGATAGGAAATCCGTGTTGTCTCAAGAGTCTAAATTTAGACTTGTGGAGTATAATGAATCTTCTGGTATATGTTGGTTTATGCCTCTTAAAATTTGCATGATTTCATCGATGAAATGATAACCCACTCCCAGCTTTTGTAAATTATCAATGAGCTGCAACTTTTCCAATTATTGTGATCCCTCAATCATCATCAAATTCTTCTTGGTTTCCTTTTCAAGTTCATTAAGACGCTTAATATACTTCTCTCCCTATGCAAGACATTTACAAATGATCAGCTCAAATATATATCCAGGTAATCTTTGACTGGTATAATTAAAGAATTGTCAAATAAGGAGAAACTTTTTTTTAAAAGACAGAATAGATTAAAAAGGAAAGTAAAACAAATAAATTGAAATGAATGAAATATAATTTATGCATACGTTTGAACAACAACAATAAACAAATCTATATAGAGATAAATATACCGTATAATGATTGTAAATGGACTGAATATATTGAAAATCCCACGTGGGTGGCCCGTAATTACCTGAACGCCTAGTATCATTCCCCTCAGCTTTCATGCCATCGTCCGCTGTTGTAGAGAGGCAGGCTTTTGATATAACTAATGATGGTTTTACTCTACTGATCAATGAGGGAAAACTGCTGGTAGTAGTACTAATAGGTAGAGACATGGTCAGAGGTATAGTTAGCATGCCCACATTGCTGAATATTGCCATCATGTTGATTATTGATTCACTTTGATGCGTTTTGGATCCCCAACAAGTTACTATAAATAGGAGTCCGGACAAAAGCGGATTCAAAATTTTAAGTTTGTGGGTTTCCAATAAAATAAAAAATAGTCGTTCCAAGGGTATTAGAACTAGGGTCTAGCATGTGTGGTATTTCTTCAACCCTTTTTGAACCAATAAGCCAACTAACAACTTTGTTTATGGGTTCTCCTCACTTATAATTCTTCTATATTTAATATATTTTTAATATGATTACAAAGTATACGAAAATGTTTGGGGGTTCCCGGGAACCCGCATTCATAGTGATACATCCGCCCCTGAGTCCGGAGCATAAAGGGCAAGTTTTTTTATCAAAAATTCTAAAGGGGCATATAAAAATAAAAAAAAATACTAAAACGAACAAGGTAAATATAGGTGATTACCTTGTCCATTAAAAGTTAACGTCGTTTGATTACATGCTAAAGTGTAAGGTAAAATCTTGATTTTACCTTACAAGGTAAATGGACCCGATTACCTTATCTTACCTTATCTATTAATGAAAGTTTGGCTGAAAAAGTGTAAGGTAAAATCGTGATTTTACCTTACAAGGTAAATGGAGTTACTTACCTTATTCTTTAACTGCAGAAAAAAGAAACGAGTGTCTATAAGATGGGACTTACTGCTGATAAGAGATTTTGCTAGCTGATTATAAGTCGTCTCACCTTGTAAGGTAGGATTTCATGTTCACCTTGTATGGTAGGATCCCATGTTTGCATTGTAATAATTTCAAAATTCACAGTGCTATATAAAGAGTATGAGTACAGTTTCTTTCATTTGCATCAACTAAAGAAAATTGTCAAAGTTCATAACTTATTCATTCCTTATACATTTCTTACTTTAAGATATGGATGACAATAAAGTAAGACTAAGTTTTGCAAGATGGGGATAAGATTAAGTTTTGCAAGATGGGGATTCAGTTCGATATAGTCAGCGTCCTATAGTAGTTCAGTCATTTTCTTTATCTCTCAAGTATGATCGTTTGAAAAGGTTATTTAGGAGTAAACTGGGTATTACTAATTCGAAAGATGATGTGGTTATTTCTAATCAACATCCAAATTATTTTACGTCCAACGGACAACCAATATTTGGTGAAACTCCATTTGGAATGGACAACTAATATATAGCCAAAAACCATTATCATCACACCGCACTACCATTTCTTTTCTCCCTTTAATGAGCCTCTTTAAATAGCCTCGGACTGATGCTTACTTTGCGTGGCACATACATCATACTGTGATTGTCCTGGATGGACAAACTGTTGATATTCCATATCTATACAGAAAGAAAATTAAAATTAGTTTTGAAGCGTATTTCATGAATATTTATGTCAAGTAATAATTAGATGAATTGACCAATTTACACATGCATACAACTAAAGAGAGTCCGTAGCCTAAGGGCAAGTTGTTTACACATACATGACCAAATTTAACATCTTTGTTATGCAAAAAACAAATTTCAAAAAAGTTAGACAGAAAACAATGACTTAACATAGGTTTAGGATTAACAAGTTGGTACGATAACAACAATGTTTGGTAAATTAGTAAGCTAAAAAGATGATCGATACTATTAATACTACGTATTTGTTGTTAGGTATGGAAATAATTATATAAAATGTGACTAAAATATATTTTAAAGTGCATAATTTTTAATAAAATATACTTTGAACAAGAACAAGAACAAGAACAAACATCCAAGTAATGTGAATGAAGAGAGTGAAATAGATAAAAACAAGTAATGTGAATAAAAAATGAATGAAATAAGTGGTTTAAAAAAGAAAATTAATAAGGTAAGGGACAAATATTACCTTGTCAGGTAAAATAATCTCCTTCCCTTGAACTACATCTAAAATAAATTCTTCACTAAATACTCCCTCCGTTCATAAATACTTGTTCACTTTTGACTTGACTTATGCCTTAAGAAATAATAAATAGATGTGTAGTTTTACTATATCACTTTTTGAATATAATAATTTTTTTATTTTGAAAAATGCAATGAGTGATGTATTGTATTTAATACCAAGGGTAAAATATGTAAAAATGAATAAATTATTCACTAATTTCATAAATTGGACAAATATTGTTAGACATCCAAAATAGAAATTGTGAATAAACAAAGATGGACGGAGGGAGTTGATACGAGAATAACCACGGATATGGACTTATGGGAGTGCATGATGGGTCTGAGACTTGGTATGTGCAATTAAAGTGCAAAATTGAACCTAAATGCACCAAAAATCAGCAAACATACTACACTTGATGGGCGCCTATACCTTAAGGATATAATGGGCATTTTGTCTTCCACTTTGTATTGTAATATATAAGGAACACTCTAGGGTTTCATTACTTAGATTTTGATGCATATTGAGAGTGTACAACACTTTGTAACACAATTCCTCTCTTCTCTAAGAGGCAAACTCAAAACTAGGGCTTATACAAGTGTGGAATCACCTGTGTTTGGATTTTTCTTGAAAACGTCGATGCTTGAGAGGTAAAATCGGATCTAGTGTCGTGTAAGAGATACGTTTTTTTTGTGTGGTGTTAAAGGTCCAAAAGTGTAATAAGCTCTTGGGTTTTTAAGATTATACCCTCAATTGTCAAACTATCTAATTCTTTACCTTTTATTGTAATCTTGTTAGTGTTTACAACTTGTAACCATTTGTTCTTGCTTCTAGTGAAACCGTTTCTTGTTGTTGTTGTCATATTATTGTTGCTCTTATTCTTTTGTTGTTGTAACTTAGTTTGGTTGGCTGATTTAGTGTCAAAAATACCTTGTATATTGTTAAACTTGTTGTTGATGTTGAACCCGAAAAGTGTAGCTTAAGGGGGTCTCGGTTTAGTATTGAATCTGTGGACTATTTGGGCTGATTTCGTGTGTTCCTTGTCCTTATTGTATCATTTGGTATCAAATAATGGCTTGATCTTGTTCCCACGAGATCGATCTTGTTCCCACGATATCAATCTTGGGCTTGTTAGTTAAAAATAAATCCAAAAAAAAATAATTTGTCCATTGTTTTTGTCTTGGCCGAAATTGTGTTCTTGTGGTGTTCTTAGCCAAGAAATTGTTGTTTTCGTGTGTCTAGATCTAGGAGTCTATCACTTGTCTTGTGTGTTTATAGTGTTAGTTTTCTTGTTCTCTAACACTTAGAGTCTAGATCTAAACATGAGCTTGAACTTGTTGAAAGTTGTTGTTGTGAACATTGTGGTTGCCGTTTGGTGTTGTTATTGTTGTTGTGGATTTAGTGGGACATTGTCTGATATTGTTGTTGTTCTTGAAAGGTTGCTGTAGTATTCTTGTTGTTCATCACAACCTTCCTCTCTTGCTAAAACTAAAACACAACACCAAGGGGACTTGGCCGTTTGTTGGTGATTTATTGTGGCGGGTTGTTATTGAATATGTAGATGTTGTTGTAGTTCTTGAAGATTGTTGTTGTGTTCTTTTTTTTCTTCATCCATTTCATATCTTGACCAACGTAAAGGTGCTTAATAGATCTAAACAGATGGAATATAAATTTACAAGACTTGTTGGTGAAAAGACTTAATCATATCAATCTTTGACTTGACAACAACTTTTTCAACCACTTTTCCATATTTCAAGGACCTTGTTTCGTGGAAATAGTACTAGTCAAGTCAAGACATTTGTTTGAAAATTGAAAAGAGTTCCAAGACTTGTATTCTTCCCTCCATTAACCAAAGTTCACCATTTCAAATTGTAAAGTGATCAAGACTTCAAATGGTTGAATAAAATGGCGCCAAAACAGTGACTAATAGTGGGCTTCCATGTCATCACTTTTACTATTCACGCAACATATTTTAAGCTCAAATTTTGATCTTCTAGTTTCATTTTGTGTCTTTAGCTTCATTTGTTGATCCCAAATCTAACTTATAAGCTAGTACTAGATTGTAAGTTAGTTTTGAAACCGTTCATCGTGTTAACTTTCCTTTGTGTTTTTTAATTCTTTTGAGTCATTGTAATACATCCTTGTGTGTCTTCTTTACTCCTTAGAGTCATTGTACTACTAGAAATTAGTCCTATGGAAACGATTCAAAAACCGTTGCGATAGATCTACTGCAATGGTTCAGTAGGCATTGCGTATGTGAGTGTTGGGATAGGTCTATTGCAATGGTTACGACAGCCGTTGCAATAGATGAACCTATTGCAACGGTTTTTCTAACCTCCTATTGTGACGCTTTGTTTCGTCTATAGCAACGGTTAAGAACTGTTGCAATAGAGTTTATTGCAACGATGAGAAAGCGTTGCAATAACCCTATTGCAACAAATTTCGGATATCTATTGCAACACTTATGGGTCTTTTGCAACGACTTTTAACTATCTATTGCAACGCTTTTTGACACCTATTGCAACATTTTTTTGCTACCTATTGCAACGCTTCTTGACACCAATTACAACTATATATATATATATATATATATATATATATATATATATATATATAAGTAGAGAGAGAATTATGTTAATACATTTATATATATATACATATCATAACAAAATCTTTCATTAATATAATAATCCAAATTAAAATTTTATGCAACTATATAAATTAGTATTTACATATATAATAAATTATAATACACAATGATATACACATCACAAAACAAATCTTTACAACAAGCTCATAATCTAGATTCAAAAGCAGCAAGTCTTGGACCTTCTCGTAACCTTCTTTACTGAACAACGGCACCAGAAGTATCCATCCCTCCAACAAAATACTACTTTAATGCTTCGTATACTACAAACATAACAGAATTTCCTGGTACTTCTCGTGCGGAGCAATATGCATTTTATGAGTTTAGTCGGGCAGGCAAGAAATGATGCAACAATTCAAACAATAATGGCTATTTGTATACCTCGTATTGTTTTTCAGGAAAACACTGTGGAAGGGCCTACTGCAGTTGTTATTTTCACATATACAATCAGTGCTACTTCAACTTCTATCACTAAGTTCTTCATCTAGATTGACATCACCAAGTTAATGCCAACTACAGGTTTCTGCTATATTGGTGAATAATTGTCTCAGGTAAACAAGGATGATTAGTATAAGAATCACTTAATGTACCTATTCTTGAATCCCCGTTATGGTAGAATATTCATGTGGGACTTTCTCAGATTTTACACTTGTGATACATGTTCCTTCTATTTCTTTAAGTGCTTCCAATCGCAATGCCTATTGTGTAGATGAGACTGTACTCTAAAAACTGCGAATTTTAATGAACAAGCAATAATATTCAACAAGCTCTAAACACGTTCTACATACTATAAGTTGAAGAGTTTTAACGTCACCTTGGTTACATTAGGATGGTCAAGTTTATGCCACACTGAACTTCTTGAGTAAACATTGTCCGTAGTGATGCTATTTCAGCTTCCATTTGGTGGCCCTCTTCCCCCAGTCCAGTAGTTTAACTGAGTATCACAAAATAACTTACATGTAAACTAAACGTTACATAATAAAAAGCTAGAAAGCGTTGCATTAATTAGAGAGATAGTATTACGTTCCATCTGGTGAGGTCAGGTGATACATATCGAAAGCATGGCCTAACAAGTATTCTTCTGGGACACCAACCATCTCAACTTGTTGCATGGGATCTCGTATTAGTTGTACCTGATAGAATATTCATGAGGATAACTAGAATATTTCCTATTAGGGTTTTGAGACTATATACTATACCTGTTAAAATGAAAGTTATGCAGAAGAAATCAATTTCAAGGCTTGACAGCAAATTGAATCTCTAATATGCACCAACTCCATTTTAATATTAATCTTTATATCATTCATTTGTCTTTCTCTTTTCCTCCTAAAAACTTGAAGAAGGCTGAAAATATATTAGACTTTTTATCTTTCGTTTCATTCTCTTTCCCTTCTCCACTTGAAAAATAGTTTGAAAATACTCAATAACTTGCAGTTTGTACCACCACTTAACATGACTAAAGTTAAAACACAACAAATTGTTTCTGGCAGTTATTTCTACTCTACTTAGCTCCAACCTAGACCTGAAACTCCATCTATAACCTCGAATTCAGATGTTTCACTTCAGAGCTGTGACACATAAGAACTTACACAGAGCAATATAGTCAAGCTTTTTCTCTACGTCATTCTTTACCGGTCAACTTATTTATGCAGGACATTGAAGTTGGGAGTATTAAAAATTAATCAAATTGTACAGGCAAAAATGAACTCATATTCGTAAAGGTATGGAAGACCATGATCAAGTACATAAAGAGTTCAGTATTTAGTGAAAAGAATTAAGTCTGTACTAAATAAAATAGTAAACTGGAAGAAGGAAATTAGGGACGGGAGGATATGGAAGAACCATGATAAAACAATGCTTTTTCGTTATTGAATAAGTAAAGCAGTGGACGCACCTCATCCATAATAAAAGAAATGCCTAGTATCTCAATGCAAGAGATAACAGCCTTTGCAGTTCTAGAAGCGTCCAATTTAATGGCTTGATGAGACTCCATCACCTTATAATTTGATACAGAGGATCAAAATAAGCAAAAGAAAATCTATTCATTGCAGATAACCAGTCCACAGGAAGTATGAAACTAGAACAAACTCAGTGAATCTTTAGTCCTAAGAGGTCATATATGGATAACTTCAATATTAAATCTGCATTGAAAAGATATTATATATTTATGTCCAAACCTCAAATTGTCTAAATTTCAAAAGGACCTCATGGATTCTCAAGGTATTAGCATTTCACAGAAGTATCCTTACGTAAATTCCGAACTAGTTTGAGGTTCAGTATTTATCATCATTATAGAATGTAGAAGACCAATAGTCATGCACTTTTAAAAATAAGTTAAGCTTCTGCCATTACAATATGAGATGCCACTCAACTTAAGGGGAAAGACTAACCGCATAACCCAGCTGGATGAGCAGGAGTTGCAGTAATAATATTCTGCTCCTCCTCTGATAAAAACTGTTCAACATCAATAATAGAAAAGTCAAAAGTGCAGTAGTGATAGTTAGGAGGGAAAGGGGGCAATAAAAATGATCGAGTAGAATTATTCATAACAAATCATACTGGCAACATTGTTAAGAGAGTGTCCACAACTGTGCCCTCGGCTAGCAGATTTAGTGTGTCAGTTTCCAAAATATCATATTTGAGATGAAGAACAGGCATTGTATAGCCACAATCATCAGTTGCAACATCATCCCAAACCTCTTGATCAGTTGAAATGTCAGTTAAGACGCCTGTATTTATGGAACATCTATAGTTAAGACTTCCAACCCTGCATTGAAAAGAAAGAAGTTAAATTTTAGTGACAAACCATGATTCTTTTGGATAAAGATGACAATCAACTATTCTTATCATGATTGACAACAACTCCGTAAAATAGGAGTTGGGGGTGGGGGGTGGGGGTAATCAATATCACTCAGCTTCATAAAAGCAAGGTAAACCAGTTATCAATACATAATAGTGCAAGGAAATATATCTCACCCATTTATGTGGAGAAGTAACCTAGCAGTAGTTCTATGAATATGATCTACAAGGTCCGGTACAACATCCACCTATGAAAGACAAGAAAGGAACATTTCTTCACTTAATTGTTCTAAAGTTAATCTAGGAAATGAAACAACACCACAAAGATTGCATGCCCTTGATCAACTCTGACACAGTCAACAATATTGCATTGCATCACTTCAGCACATACAAATACATTGAAGAACCAACTAAACACTTTCTTATGTACCCTATATATTCATTTGTACATTAAATGGTACCATAGCTCTCATTTTTGTGTGGTTATGCTAGTTTGACCAGAAACCCACACCACTCTTCCATACATAGTGAAGCAATAGCTCACTACACAATTCTAGATACATCAACAATTAATACAATTACAAGATAATTATCTTTCTACAGGCGAAGAGTCTGAAAGAGACGTACCAAATGCACATAGAAATCCTCGACCAGTGCCGTATTATTTCGAAGCATTGACTGAAGATGTGCAATAATCGAGCAACACCGTACAGAGTGTCAGCACCTGCACATCTTTCCTGTAGCACAATAATTGATAGACATTCAACACAATCAAAGATTCAACTGTTAAATAAAATAGTTGCACATGAGAACAATCTACAGATGATGTGTTTTCTGCCAAAGGAAGGAAAAATAAAAATTACATCCATAATGCTTTCACAAGAAATTTTTGTGGTTTTTCTTAGAGATACTTATCCAATAAAAATGACATAATCCTACCAAAAAAAAAGAGATTAAAATAAAGAAGCTAAAAAAGTGGACCTTGACTTTGTTCAAGGCAAACAAGACCACAGTCCATACATTTCTAATACACTTTTGAATTGCATTACCACGTTGTCTTAAGTCTTAAACTGGTGGGGATGGGATACTTTTTAATTTTTAACAAGCCCCTCAATTTAAAAAGACAAGCCCCTCCATAGCTTAAATTGTTAGAAATGGGATACTATAATATTTTTACACGCCATACTGATTTGATTCTCTTTTTCTTTTTTACTTCTTGGCAAGCACATGGAAATTATAGAGGGATAAAATATTTGGATCTAGAACATGTTTGATTGGTTACTACTATGCTAAGAAAATAAATCTAGGGCCTAACTTGATCCCAAAATCTAGATCGAGAAAATATAAGAAAACAACATATGATATGCTCGACCATTGTGGGATTCAAACATAAGCAAGTGGATATATCATATTTAGCCGTAAGTTGCTTCAGAATGGAAAGTACAAGTTGGCATTGGTGAGAGCTTTCGTAACAGATCAGCAAACTTGACTAAAGCATCAAAGCCCTTTTTGC
The DNA here is from genome assembly GCF_002878395.1 of Capsicum annuum. Lineage (NCBI taxonomy): Eukaryota > Viridiplantae > Streptophyta > Magnoliopsida > Solanales > Solanaceae > Capsicum > Capsicum annuum. The sequence continues at coordinate 17,058 of NW_025849210.1, forward strand.
AAAGAAAATTCTCATTTACCTTATCTATCACAAATAGCTCTCTGTTCTAAAAGTTAGACAGTTATCAACATAAAATAAGAAGCTTTCCTGAGAAAGATCTTGTTTACAAAGCATATATATCACCAAGTTCAAATTACTAACCATAAAATTAGAGCAAGTAGAACATCTTCAATGAGAATTTCTACTAAAAAATAGAATCCTAACAATGGCAAGCTATTAGGCATAAATTTATGGGGATTTAATTCTACCCAATAGACAATACAGAATAGTACCACTTACTATTAGGATTCAGCTACTAGATCTGGATGCCCTGCTAATTTTTATCTATTTGCTATTGTAAATTGAAGAGGTGGTCGAAGAGGCGGTTGGATCAAGGTCTGAGAGACAGTCGGCGCAAATGGCGCTCACAGTCCTGGTGTTGCAAACGGTGGAAACTGAGAGTGATCGAGTAAGTGGCACAAACTAAGAGTGTGATAGAGTAAGTTGAGAGTGAAACATTTTTTATATATATATTTTAATTTTTATTATATATTTTTAAAAATTTTGGAGGATTTTGTGAAAAAATAGGGAGGAAAAAATGAAAACGTTGCAATAGTTTTTTTTTCTTCTAAAAAAGCGTTGTCATAGGTGACTTTATGGCAACGGCTCAAGAAACTATTGCCATAATACACCCTATTACAATGGTTATCCATCAATAGCAACCATTATAGAACTATTACAACAAAAAAAATTTATAACGATTGGAACCATTGCAATAGACCATCTATCGCAACACTTCTGGAATCATTGCCAAAAAATTCATTGCAATAGGGGTAATTTCTAGTAATGTTGTAAATGTTGAATTCACCTCTCGAAGAACAAGAAAGCTTGCAATACTTGTGAGATTGAGTGTGAGGGATTCAAGAGACAAGAAATAAAAAGAGAGAGTGAGGATTTTTTTCTGTACAACTAACGTGTTTTCTATTTTTGTAGCTAACTTCTTGGCCATAATGAAATCCATTTTGGCCCACCTTGATGCTATTTCTCAAGAATTGACTAAGGCGAATGCGAGTCATGAAAAATTTGGCTCGGATATGTCTACTATACTTGAGAGTTTGGATCGAGTGGAGAGTCGAAGGAACTATCATGTTTCTACTCTAGAAACTTTACCTCAAACGATCAATACTCTAAGGCCACCACCAAATGACATAGACATAAGCCAAGCCACCAAATGTCCTCAATCCTGAGACCTACATAGATCAATCCCTCCTCATTCAATCAAGTACAACAAAAAGGACTTGAAAGCCAAATCCTTTCCATCCAAGCTCCACAATCGAAGCTCTACTTTACCAAATCAATCCTCTCTACTAAAACTCCACTTCACTAAAGCCAACATGTCCATGTAGAGGAGAATAGCAGAAAGGAACATGACAGATATGGAGTCTTCGACAATACTTGTATAATGGTAGAAGAGTTATTTCGGATGAGATTGAAGACAAGGCTCAAGATGGAGAGGGGGCAAGGTTCAAAATAAAGATGTTGGCCGAGACTTGTGTTATTGAGCTCTCGGGTTCCTCATGTTTTTGTGGACTGATTTTTTACCACCACATATTTTTTAGGGACTAATTTTTGTGTCACCTCATGTTTTAGCAGACTGATTTTATGTCATCTCTTATTTTTGCAGGCTATTTTGAGTGATTTCTTTTGAAGTGGCTGATCGAACAAAGTGAAGCTGTGAATTTGTGGGCAAATTTCTCTCAAGATGGAGAGGATGATATGAGAATAACCATGGATATTGACTTATTGGAGTGCATGATGGGTCCGAGACTTTGTGTGAGCAATTAAAGTGCAAAAGTGAACCTAAATTCATCAAAAATCAGCCAACATACTACACTTAATGGGTGTCTATCCCTTAAGGGTATAATGAATATTTTATCTTCCATTTTGTATTATAATACATAAGGAACATTCTAGGGTTTCATTACTTAGATTTTGATGAATATTGAGAGTGTACAACACTTTGTAACATAAGTCCTCTCTTCTTTAAGAGGCAAACCCAAAACTAGGGCTTATACAAGTGTGAAATCACTTGTGTTTCCATTTTGCTTGGAAATGTCAATGCTTGAGAGGTGGAATATAAACTAGTTTCACGCAAGAGATAGGTTTTTATTGTATGTGGTGTTAAAGATTCAAGAGTGAAATAAGCTCTTGGGATTTTAAGATTATAGCCTCAATTGTCTATCTATCTATCCCTTGACCTTTTATTGTAATCTTGTTAGTGTTTGTAACTTGTAACCATTTGTTCTTATTTCTAGTGAAATCGTTTCTTGTTGTTGTTATCATATTGTTGTTGCTCTTATTCTTGTGTTGTCGTAACTTAGTTTGATTGGCTGATTTGGTGTCCAAAACACCTCGTATCTTGTTAAACTTATTGTTGATGTTGAACCCGAGAAGTGTAGTCCAAGGGGGTCTTGGTTTAGTCTTGAATTTGTGGACTATTTTGGACTGAGTTCATGTGTTCTTTGTCCTTATTGTATCAGGAGTACATCGGTTCTATTAAATGCCTAATCCCATCAACTTTTTCAGTCAAAGAATATGATAAGCGGGTCTATTTACCTTGTAAGGTAAAATCACAATTTTACCTTTCACTTTAGCATGTTACCAAACAGTTTAACTTTTAATGAACAAGATAATCACCTCTGTTTACCTTGTCCATTTTGATATTTTTCAATTTTGATGTGTCCCTTTGAAATTTTTAATAAAAAACTTGCCCTTTAGGCTCCGAACTCCTATAAATATAGTCTCCCAAGCACTCAAGTAAATTAATGCTTGTGAAATTAATGATTGATGAAGACGAAATCTGTCAAGTACCGTTGGTAATCAATTTAAGCTCTGTGTTGTTATTAATTATAAACGACTAATTAAGATTTTTCCCAAGACAATCGAATGAAAGAAGAAAGAGTTTCTTAGGTCATTTAATGACCGATTATAATATGACATGCGCACATGGTTGATCACATATTGGGATTTGACAATTAGATCATATCCTAGGGTATTCCGAAGCTATAAGGATAGAAGAAAATATTCCATTATTCTTCTACAAGTTCTTGAGAATAAATTGTGTACTTCATGATATCTGATCGTTAAGAAGGGTTGCTAGACGCAACCTTAATTAGTATATTGATTTGATCAATTTACTATTGACTTAGTTTTAAACCTATGAGGTCGCACACTAACTAGTGTTTCGGTTTTTATTAATGAACTAATTATTTTATTAATTGATAAATAAATTAAGAAATTTAATTAATCAAATAAATAAAGTATTGATTCAAACGAGATATTATTATATTATTTGCTACACATTTTTAATAAATTAGAGTATTCTGTTAAAATAGAAAATTAAATTCTATAATGAATATAAATGAGGAGTTGTAAACCAATTTGGAATTGAATTACCAAACACGTTTCTGTACTTACAAGTTTGAAATTGGATTTACTGTCCAAAAGGACTTAGTTACTGAAAATAAAATGGAATTGAATTCAAAGTCTCCTTAAGATTTGGAAAATTGATTTTCCGATTGAAAATCATACTTCATGGAAAAAGTTTATTTTGTAATTGGATTAAAATATGGAAAGATATTAGACTTGTACACGACAGTCGTACCAAGCCAAGTTGTTCGATGGTTTTAGTTTTTTAGATATATCTACTATGGGTCAAGGAACTAGGTTCTTTGGCAAAGAACGATTACTGACAGTAAGATGCAAATAACATGAACAACAAATAGTAAAGTGCACAATGTGAAAATCTCCTTATTCAAGAGAATAAAATCACAATCTACCTGCTAGAATTTTCACCAACAACAATTCACTAGAACAAAAGAGATGTTTGATTACAGACTAAAATTTTCACCAACAACAATTCACTAGAACAAAAGCGATGTTTGATTACAGACTCCCATAATCCTAATGTTAACTCCTTAATCCCATCTCCTTGTAATAGGACAACCCTGAGCCAAAGCTACAGTAACCTTATTGCAGCCAACAGTCAACTACCCCTAGCTGACACAACATGGCTATCACTAGCCAAACTAATCAACTATCCTTAGTAGATCTTCTTCTAGCAACTGACCCTAGTTGATTTTCTTCTTGAAAGAGAGAAATTCAAAACAATGAAACCTACACAAGCTTCATAAATGAAGAGTAGATTTACAACTTAGCACAAAAAACAAACACTCATAAATCTAGACGTAAAGATATATTCAAATGTAGCAAACTGATTTCTTAGTTGTTGAAGCTTTGTCTAGTATATTAATTTGATCAATTTACTATCTATTATGAAATAATAAAGAACAAAGAATAAGAGTAGAGAGAGAATAGAGAGTAATTCTTATTTTTCTTGAGGGATGAATTACAATGAAGGAAAACCCTTTATTTATAGGAGAAACTATTATCTCAGCATAATTTCATGAAGTGGTTACGATAGAATGCTTTGTATATCTCTAAGATATTGTAGTACCACCATATATGAACACATAGCCTATTTGAGACCAAGCTTTATGTAGGTCAGATAAGTACCCAACATCAACATGACCAACAAGATTGGGACTGCAAACTTGCTAACAAATTAACTGAAAAAGGCTATATCAGGCCTTATAGTACTTGCAAGAAATATTAGTGCATCAATTGCACTAAGATATGGTACTTCATAACCAAGGAGTTCCTCATTCTTTTCTTGAGGTCGGAATGAATTCTTATTCAATTTTGCATGTTTCTTATTTAAGCAAAAATTCTATTGCTTTTGAAAACTCTCCAAGAGTTCCATGATACTCAAATTATCAAATTATCTCTTATGAGGATAGTAAAAAGTTTTCCAAAAACTTTATATTCTTCAGGCATTTTGAATCCTTTAGAGATTTTCATATGGATTTTTGTCAAGTGAGAATATCCAACATGTCAAGTGCGACATCTTCAAGTGTCTGGACTACAAATTAAATAAGTTTTATCCTTACCAAAATGCATCCTTTCGTGTCACTTGATAAATATTTCTTTGTCAGCATGCTAAAATAAACGTTCACTTGATAAATATTTCTATATCAGCATGCTTAAATAAACGTAGAATTTGAATCCTCGTAATACTTTACAATATTGCGTCAATATTGTATCAAAGATATTATCAATGATATATCATTTTGTATCGGTTCACAACGTGACATAACATTTTGAGATCCCATCACTTCATTATTTTCAGGTACTTGAACCTCTCATAGATATCATGAAGTGTTATGTCATGGGCACTTTAAGAGCACATTGCCTTCTTATTATGATTATTTGCTCCTTATCATTTTTGAGGATTATTTCATTTGGAACCGATTAGTTTACCATGATTCATGCATGCGTAGATTTTGTCCTTTAAAAATGCAAAATATAAGCACTTTCAGCTTAGATATGAGATTAAATTTGAGTTAGTAAATGCTTCTGGCATATGACTTGAATTATCTTTTGAATGAGCATCTGATGCTAATTCCTAACATATTTTATAGATGCTTGTAATCTCCCATTATGTTAGGATAACTAACATACATCCTCCATCTTTTTGAGGAATACATCTTTGTGCATCATGGAATTTTTATTAATTGTATACCACACATCAAAACTATTAGATAAAATAGTTGGTTCCTAACCTTGAACCAATTGAGAGGGAAGAAATATTCATAATTTATTGGTCTAATGCATATAAGTCTTATTGTATGCAACATATCGTATTTCAGATCAATACATGAAATTTTATTCTTATCAGCAATGGTTTAGCTATTTATTGAAGCCATTCAATGCCAAACCATTTTCATCAAGATAAATTATCTTTGCTTACACAATCTGAAAGTTATGCTCTTAACTCAATTTTATTAAGCAAGCAACTTTATGAATGTCAAACTATAGGCTGACAATAAATGTACATGTGATTATATTATTGATGCATTTTTTTCAACATATCACATGAAAGGTGAACGGGCCCTTATTCACCTTTTATATTTTTTAAATTTGGAGGGATTCAATCCAATAATTAGTTGGTCCAACCAACTTATCATGAGAACAAATAACATGAATAATTATTGAAGAATTTTTTAATTCTTCATTACATGTCCAATACTCAATATGCACATCTTCGGGATGTCATAATCGTTCATGTCAACTTATGAACTTTTATTCTAGCAAACTCGTTTACCATGACATGTACCTTTTTACTTTAGTAAATTTCAGATTCACTATTACATGAATAAATTTCAGATTTACTACTTTAGAAGTATATTTCAAAATAACTCTTCTTGATTATTCTGCCTCATTCGGAGGTGAGTTGTGAAGCCATCACAATCAAGTTCACGTTTATTGATAAGCTTTACTAAATATCATCACATTAACCTAGGAAATGGATCTATGCTAATAACAATTGAAATTCTCATTCCCATGAATGAAATATAATCGTGTCTAAATCCTATCAAATTGATAGCTTATAACCTCTTTTATGATATTGCTACTTCAGGAGCAAATCGAGGCATACATATTATCTAAAGAATTTTCTCTAATATATCTTATGATCATAATACGCGTGTGAAAATATCATCATTTTTAATGATCATTATCATATTGTCCCTCTATGCATATATTCGTGCTTTCAATCACTTGTCTTCTTTCAGACATATTATGCATTGCTATCATATACAATTTAAGAATGAAGTATTGTTGTCATATTTCAAACTTATCATATATTGCTACCATATTCACTTCATGGAATGGAGCATATTCAATGCAACATATTTCATGACTTCTCATTAAAAACACATTATTTTGCCTTAGTCAACATAATATCATCAATATGGCGTATTGAGATTCAAACTCAACGTCTTACCCATATAAAGGTGTCTTAGTCATAAATTGATGGGACTTAAACCAAACATATTATCATCCATTTTGATAATATTGTTCTTGAGAAATAAATTTAAAACTTAAATGATTTCAAACCAATTATTTTTCCTCAAATCCAACAATAATTATATTATTAGTAACAAAAGAAATATAACATAAGAAATTACTAACCTTGAAATTACCTTTAGATTTATAATCTCATCTTGTTTGGTAGAGTCTCTCATGTTGATAACATGTTATGAAATAATAAAGAACAAAGAAGAAGAGTAGAGAGCGAATAGAGAGTAATTCTTATTTCTCTTGAGGGATGAATTACAATGAAGGAAAATTCTTTATTTATAGGGGAAAACTAACCTTGGGGTTTGTAACTTTTTCATAAATAGACATACATATGATATGGTAAAGTAGGTATTTACTATATATGTTAAAGTAGACATTCACTATATATGGTACATTTATAACACTATCAATTTAGTTTTAAACTTATAAGGCCGCACACTAACTAGTGTTTGGGTCTTTGTTAATGAATTGATTATTTCATTGTTTGACAATTAAATTAAGAAATTTAATTAATCAAATAAATAAAGTATTGATTCAAATGAAATATTATTATATTATTTGCTACATATTTTGAATACATTAGAGTTTTATATTAAAATTATATAATGAACATAAATGAGGAGTTGTAAAATAATTAGGAATTGAATTACCAATCACTTGATAAAGTCCAAAAGTACTTACATGTTTGAAATTGGATTTTATCGTCCAAAAGGACTTAGTTAATGAAAAAAAATCAAATTGATTTCGAAGTCTCCTTTAGATTTGGATCCAGTACTGCTGCATACATTATAAATAGATGCATGATTAGGCCTATTTTAGAGAAGATCCCCTGTGAATTACTAAAAGGAAGAAAACCAAACATCTCTCATTTTAGAACTTTTGGTTGCAAATGTATGTTTCATTCATAATAATGGAAAGAAAATTTGAAAAAAAATTGATGCTAGAAGTGATGAGAGAATCTTCCTAGGATATTCTCACCATAGCAAGGCATATAGGGTCCTCAATAATAGAACAAAATGTGTTGAAGAAAGTGTGCATGTAGTATTTGATGAATTTTATGCTAAGACTAACCTCCATAAAGAAAGTGATTCTAAAGAACAGGTGAAGGAATAGTTTGTCCAACCTAGTCTATCGACGGGGGGAACTGAACCTAAAAGCACTTCAACAGGGGGAACTGAATCTGAAGGCACACTGATAGGGGAACTGACACTCCAACCACTACATCTTAAACCAACCATTTTGATCTTAGCATCTCTCAAGGATTAGTCTCAAAAGGGTACAAGTATCAAGGATCTCATCCTATTGAAAATGTTTTCACTGATCTCACCTCATAAATAACTATAAGATCTAGATTAAGGAGCTTGAATGCTATCAAAGCCTTTTTATCTGTGATTGAACCAAAGAAGGTGAATGAAGAACTTCTGGATGCTGATTGGATCATAGCCATGCAAGAGGAGCTCAACCAGTTTGAAAAAGGCAAGGTTTGGCACTTAGTTCCACCTTTGAAACACAGAATTGTGATTGGAACTAAATGGGTGTACAGAAATAAAGTTGATGAACATGGAACAGTTACAAGGAATAAGGCAAGATTGGTTGTTCAAGTATAAAATTCGGAGGAAGGCATAGACTTTAATGAAAATTTTACCCCTTTAGCAAGACTTGAAGCAATCAGGCTTCTTGTGGCCTTTGTTGCATACAAGGAATTCATACTTTACCAAATGGATGTAAAGAGAGCATTCTTAAATGGTATTCGTGAGGATAAATTTTATGTGTAACAACCTCCTAAATTTGTAAATAAGGACTTTCCTAACTATATTTACAAGCTTGACAAGGCTTTGTATGGACTGAAACAAGCTCCAAGAGCATGGTATAAAATATTGTCAAAATTCTATTTGGAGAATGGACATATTAGAGGTAAAATTAACAACACACTCTTCTTAAAAAATAATGAGAAAGATTCATTGATTGTGCAGGTGTATGTTGATGACATGATTTTGGCTCCAGAAACATCTACATAACTCATGACTTTGCCAAACTTATGAGTTGTGAATATGATGGGAGATATAAATTTCTCATTGGGTTTGCACATCAAACAAACAGCTCTTGGAACCATGATTCATAAATAAAAGTATGTAAAAGAACTTCTCAAAAGATTCTCTATAGAGGAAGAAAAGGAGATCAACACTCTAATTACCGCTGCTACTAAGCTAGATATAGATGAAATGGGTTCATTTGAGGAGAAAAAGTTATATAGAGGGATGAAAGGATCACTGCTTTATCTCACAACAAGTAGACCTGATATTGTTTTTAGTATGGGATTATGTGCCAGGTTTCAAGCAAATCCCAAGGAGTCTCATAATCTATGAAGAGGATTTTCAGATATCTTAAAGAAATCATTGATTTTGGTCTTTGGTATTCTAAAGGGAGCAATTTCAAGTTGGTAGGTTACTCTGATGTTGATTATGCAGGTTATTTAATGGACAAGAAAACACCACAGGCATGGCACACTTTCTTGGATCATATTTAGTCACCTAGTCCATTAAGAAACAAAACTTAGTAGCTCTATATACTGTTGAGGCTGAGTATGTTACTGTTGGGTCATGTTGAGCTCAATTGTTGTGGATTAAGCAATAACTCATGGATTTTGGTATGGATATGGGATGCTTCTATTTTTTGTGATAATAAAAGTGCCATAAATATTGCAAAAAATCTTGTGCAACATAAAATAACTAAATATATTGATATTAGACACCATTTTCTTAGAGATAATGTTGAAAAGGGTCTTATATATTTGATGTTCTATTAAACCGAAGATCAAATTTCTGAGATTTTCACCAAGGCACTAAGTAGAGAACATTTTGAGAAAATAGGTTAGAATTGGGGATGATTAATATTGCATAACCTACCCTTAATGATTGGCTAGAAAAGAATTATCTTGCATTCTAGCTATTCATTTCAGTCTTTCATATTTAGTTGTTTGTCCCAATTCCAGTTAATTATAATATAATTTAGTCTTGTGGTGAGTTATGTAAATCTGAGAAGACTAGAGCATGAGAGCTCATGGAACATGTAAGGTATTTTTTACTTCAAGTCATTAATTGAGTATGCATTTTGTAACATCTAGTTACTTGTGTTTCATAAGTTTTAAGAGGACTTTTAACCGCCAAAATCCAAAGACTCACACTTCTTTGCAAAAAGTTGTTGCCATTTTCCATCAAGTGTTCTTCTCTTTTTCATACTCAATTACACCTGACACACCCATATACCTATACACGCTCCATATTATCTTTTCCCATTTAAGTTCAACCCATTTATTTCTCTATAAAAACCTTTATTTACTCACTCTTTCTCATTCTTTCTCTTCAATTAACCTTACCTGTTCCATTTCAGAAATTGCTCTCTAATGTCTTCTTAAATTCCTTCTTCTTCTAATCCTGATAACTTCATTTCATCCTTACCCACCACCTCTCTTGAACTTATAGTTTATCTTGACTTTGCCAAAATTCCTCAGATTTTCCTATTGATTCTATTTAAGATATCTGATTTTAGGGCATGGAATGAGTTCAAATCCATGATTTATGATTTCATCCATGATTCATCTAGCAATAAGTCGTATTCATCAAATGAAGTCCAATAAATTTCTCAATGTCAAATTCTACCCATTGAGACCACCCCTCATACTACTCCCAAATCTATCCCTCAAGCTATTCCTGAATGAGTTTGCTCTCATTTGGTAAAATTACCTGAGGATCGCATCACTGTTCCAGAAGATGAATCCTTTCCTGCTCCTTCTACTTCCTCTTCTCCTATTATAACACCCCACATAAGAAATCATAAGAGGCAAGAAGATTTCACTCTTGAGGCTGTTCTCAGGGCTAGTAAAAAGAAGAAACCCTCTTCGACCAAACCCTTTACTTCTCCTACTAATTTTGATCTTCTTATTTGATCCATTCATCATGGGAAGACATAAAAATGCTTTATTCCAAATCCTTTTACTTACAAATCTTCTCAACCTAATACCTTACTTACCACCTCAAAGAAATCCTCTCCAAAGAAACATTCTACATTATCTCAAAAATCTAAGACTTTTTCTAAAACCAATTCTAAGAAACAGATCTTTAAACCCATTCCATCCTCTGATTCTGAAGCCACTGGAGATAATGTCCGTCCCCCTACTAAACTTGAGTTTGATGCTCCTTTTAAAACTAATATTAATATCTCTAAGACAGTTGATGCTCATCTAAAGCAGATATTGCATTTCCAAAAGAGACAATTCATTCGTGGATGTGTGATTACTATCTATCATGGTCCTAAGATGGTAATTATTTTTTATAGAATTAGATTTTAAGGCTGGTCCACCTTATTTCTTTAAGGAGTGACTTAGTGCAAGTTTGGATGGCCTGAGGTTTATAAATTTTACACCAATGGTTTTGCTAAGGGAAATCATTTTACCAAATATGTGTGTGGTGTTTCTATGCATTTATCAGCAGAGGATGTTACTCGTATTCTTAATGTTTCTCTTGAGGGTTAGGATCACTATGTAAAATTTAATTGGTCTTCCCTAGATAATATGGAATCTTCTCTATCCATCACTAGGAAATTCTCAAGGAATTATAATCTGGTTCATCGTAGACAAGTTCTAAAAATTAAAATATCTCTTCTCTACCAGTATTATTTTGTTGTGGTCCATAAAATGATCATACCATAAAAGAAGAGAAAAAATGAGGAAAATAATCTTGCTCTTACTCACATGGAGTTGCTTGATACTAAAGTTAAAATTAATCTCCCTGAACTCATTATCAAGAACATGTAGAGGATACTCTTAAAGGATGATAAAAATGCCCATGCCCTTGTATATAGATTTTGGTTGGGTCCCATCTTTGAGGACTATGTTGTTCCTATTCAGGTCTGGTCTCTTCAGACTACCAAAGATATTCTTGGCCACTTGAACCATGTTCCATTACCTATTTCAATAAGATAGGTTGATACTCATATACAATGGCTGAGAAATGAAATTCTTGGAATTCATCAAACCAACACCGAAAAAACATCCCAAGCTAACAAGATATCATAATTATACCATAACATATATCAATCTAACAAGGGATAAACCTAGCCTACCTTGACGCCAAAGAAAGCTCAACGAACTGCTAAACCTTGGATTTTCCCTTTAGAGAAGCCTCCTCGATATGCCAAGCTATCAAGAACATATTCTACTCATCAATACAAGAATATTGATACCCATATTGCACTATTGTGCTTCGTGCAGCTGATGATTTGGCTAAATTAGAGGAAATTCAAATCACCCATGATCAAGATAAAAAAGTTCTTCAAGTAGAATCATCACATTGGAGGCTGATCTTACTAGAGAGAGAGCTGATAATGCTAAAGTCATTCGCAAGTTGACCGAGTTTATTTAACCTGTTCCATTAACTTTTCCAGTCCTACCTTCTTTGTTCCTTAGGTTTTAATTTTTTTATGTCTTATTTTGTCTAGTTCCTAGATGGTTTCTTATGCTACATTTTTTATAATAGCTTGTAATGCATATTCTACTATATCAATGAAGCCTTTCTTACTTATGTTTAATCTTTTACTGCCTTTTTTTTAGAAACGGACCTTACCCTGGGCTCTCACCTCCTATAGCAGTCAGTGGTTGAGTCGCACAACCCCAATCCTTATCATAAATAAAATAAATGAAATACAAGGAGAGGGACATGGACTTTACCTCCAAAACTATGGTGGTTCAAAGTCAACTAGCCTACTAAGGTCGATTGACTCATCCATGATTCTATAAATGAAACCTAGATCTAAGCACCTAGAAGAGAGGACTCCTCTTAGTACAATATAGTATAGGAAAACATAACTAAGGGATACTCTCCTCTTATAAAAAAGAAGAAAATCATAACAAAACTAAGCCATTTCAAAAAAAGCTATAATCAAAGAAGAATAATGTAGATGAAGATGAGATGAAGATGCAGTGAAAGCCTACACAACGAAATCAAAAGAAGAAATTAATGAGGTTCCTTTATTCTTCTCAATTTCCTTTTTCTAAAAATAGGAATCCCCAACTTATCAACCCTAAAGTATCCTCTAGATTCCTTTGGGGAGTTGTTGGATATTGAAGAAGTGCTGGACATTATCATAAGTATGTCTGGATTTAGAGAGCATATCAACCACATAATTCGCCTCTCTATAAGTGTGCTGACATGTGAAATTCTGAAAATGAGCAATGATATCTCTGAGATTTTACTACCTTGACTACCGCATTACTTTATTACTTTATTTTTAATCTGATTATCTTGGTGATAGCCCCAGTGACCATGATGTGTTTAGAATGGCAATATATGGATAAAATAGGTAGATTTTCCATGATTCCAAAAGAGGTAAAAGACTTGAGGTGTGAAATATTTATAACTCATAAATAACTTATTTCCTGCTAAAATGTTCTTGACTTAGTGCCTACAGGAAAAGTCAGAAATTGCACAATGTCAGAGGTTTGTCATCACCTAAAAGGAGGAATTTGTTGGAATGAATAAAGTTTTGGTGATTGAATTGAGAAGCTGAAACATGTTAGTTGAAGTGGTTCACTGATATACATAGTCAATGTACTATAAATACACAGTGCACTATCGTTACATGAAAAAACATGTTACTCAAGCTGGTCCAATCATATGAAGACATGATTCGATTCGCTGGTACATGCAGAAAAGATTGCTTTATGTTAGGAATGGATAAGAAAATTTAATTTTGATAAACTCAAGATGAATATCATGTGTGGCAAAAAAGAAGTTTATTTTTAGTACAACACATGAAGATAGAAGAGAGTAAGTTGATGAAGGAATTCTACCTGGACAAGGAGATTAACTTGAATAAGTACTTTGACTGATTGATCATCTGAAGAGTTAAAAAGTCCAACTGAGGATAAAAGACTGATCATCTGAAGGTGTAATAACCCATGTCAGGAAGCTATTGTACAATGTATGACTTATATCTTTAAGTCATATAAACAACATACAAGTAGTATGTTGGAGTCGTAAATATGGTAGTGTGGAATAGTTGAAGTCTGTTATAAATATGAGTTGACCCTAGAAGTCATCAATACGTGGTACGAGTTGTATAAAGTTGAGTCATAAGGGTAACAACCCAGGTTCTCTAAGTTTCGATCCAAGTTATGAGTGGGGGGCTGCAAGTTATATAGAGATATTACGAGTTGTAAGTTTAGACTCGTATATTGACTAGTATATCCCATCTTAATTCTTCCAAGCTTACAAGTCATAATTCTAACTCGTACTTCACCATACGAGTCGTATAGTTAACACCTATACACTAGTAATCAATTTCTGCAATGTTCAGTTAAAGGGTCTTTTGGTCCTTTCCCCTCTATTAACTCCCAACCCATGACCTATAAACTACAAAGAAGCATTATTTTCCTCCACTTCTAGTCAATTCACAACACTTTCTTCCTCCCATCTTCAAGATCATCAAGATTAGGGATTCTCTAACCAATTCATGTCCCAAGTCTTAAGTTCAAGATTTCTTTACAAGTTAAGCAATTCCAGGTATGTAGGATTTATGAACAAGGTTATTCTTTCATCATTGTGCCCAAAAAGCATGACTTTAAGACTGAATTTACTTGTTTTGAATTATAGTTCATACCCAAATAATCATATTCTTGAAGTATAATATTACTATGTGATTGAAAACTTCAAGTGCATCAAGGTTGACATATAATCATGTTTTGACTTGTAAGATTTATCTTGTGATTTGAATTTCATTATCTTGACTAAGAAATTGTTAAAAGATTTCAAGGTGATTATTAAGCATAATGTTTTGCTATGAATCTCTATGAATCAAAGCATGAATTCTAAGTCCTAAGTACAAGTACTGAGTTTAAAAGTATCTTAAGCTCCATTGATATGTTCTACTACATGATTGGAAGAAAAGCTTAATCTTTTGATCTAAAAATAAGACATGAAATCCACAACTGTTCATCTTGATTATGATTTAAAGTAGAAAGAAGCATAATTGGTTTTCATTTTATAGACCCTTATGCTATATTATGGTGGATTTCTTTAGTATGAGAATATATGTATTCTGGGAGTAGTATTTAGCACCGAGAAGGAAATGCAAATGAGAGTATCCTAAATTCCTAGAAACTACGAGCCTAGGACCTAGGACCAAGCAGAGCAGTGGGAAGGACTTCAAATTTTAGGTCTCAGAACAGTATAGTTGGGAGGCCTGTTACCTTACATGTACAAAGTGTGGCAGGACCTATCTTGGTGAGTGTTTAGTGGGAAAATGAGGTTGCTATGGCTGTGGCATAATGGTCCACAGAATCATGGAGTGTTCGTATGCTGAAAACGGAGGTAGAGATGCTCGTCCTCAAACTCAAGATATAAATCCAGTAGCTCAGCCAGACCACTCAATTTCTCTACAAGGTGCATCATCTAGTACTGGCGCGGTCAGTGACAGAATTAGTTTTACGTTTTACCATCCCGTCAGGAAAAGGAGAGTTTACCAGATGTTGTTACTTCATGACTTTTCTTTTGATGTATATGTGTTGTTGGACCCAGAATTAATTTTCTCTTATGTAACTCCATTAGTTGCTGTAAATTTTAGGGTAGGTCCTAAAAATCTCTCTTATCCCTTCTCAATTTCTACCCTAGTGGGTGAGTCAGTTATTTCTAGGTGAGTCTATATGGAGTGTCCTATTACCATCTTCCATAAGATCACACTAGAAGACCTAATAGAGTTAGATATTATAGATTTTGATGTTATTTTTGTCATGTATTGGCTCCGTTCATGCCATTTATCAATAGATTATCGCACCTGTGTGGTGAAGTTTTAGTTTCTTGGTGAGGCAGTTTTTGAATGGGAGTGTAGTTCAATGTCTCCCAAAGGTTGCTTCATCTTTTATCTTAAGGCTAGAAAGTTAATAGCAAAATGGTGTATCTACTATTTAGTTTGAGTCAAAGATACTAAGTTTGAAGTCCTGAAAATTCAATCAGTTCAGGTAGTAAATGAGTTTTTGGAAGTTTTCCTTGAAGATCTACCAGGGGTACCTCCGGATAGAGAAGATCTGTTGAACTAATCAAATAGCCTTAGCCGATCTTCTTTTAGCAACTTCCCTAGTTGATTTTCTTCTTAAAAGAAAGAAATTCAAAACAATGACACCTACACAAGCTTTATAAGAGTAGGTTTAAAACTTAGCATAAAAGACAAAGACTCATAAATCTAGACGTAAAGATATATTCAGTTGTAGTAAACTGGTCCCTTGATTGTTGAAGCCTTGTCTTATTAGACACCTTGTTGTCTTTGCAGATGAAGAGAGACGTTTTTTTATATACAAAAGATAGGTTTTATTCCCATGTAATAATGTACATATATGGATCAAATAGGAGGAAAAACCTTTTTCTCATTTGTCGAGTAAGGAACCATAGCGACTTTTCTGTAGCTCTAACATAGTTGAAACATCTTACAACTATTGAATGGTGCGAGAGTTGACTTGTATGGATTGATATGGTGTGCATACCTAGTTCCTATTAAATAAGATCCCTATGAGAGATTGTTACTTTGGAATGATTTTTTCAATCATACAACTTGATCCCTTATTCTCTCTTGAGATTTTGAATTCCTTGTTTCCCCTTAGATTGGCCTAGTGTGTGTATGATTTTTCATCTGTTCCATCAAAAAAATTTTCAAAACATCAAAACAAAGCATACTACCATAGTAACTATCCATCATCAATTTCCCTTGTTAATTATGGCAAACATATGAAGCAAGTTTCCTCAGTGAACCAAATTCTCATACAATTAACTCTAATATATGGATTAGGTTCATTAGGCAGCATATCTAGACCCTCAATAGATTTATCAAATCATTAATAGAAAATATTGTAATATAAATGAATATTCTTCATCAATTTCTCCTTTTTTGATGATGTCAAACACATAAATAAAGTTTTCGTGATTTTTTCAAAAAATATATGCACACACTTGACTTCATGAACCAAATTCTTTTTTTTGGGTATAATGCTGCCAAATACCAGTTGATCATGTACTTATGCATTTCAGGTACTATATCCCTCCATGTGGTTTTCATTCATCAAAACTGCATGTTCATCATTAATTATTTCTCCTCTTTTATGATGATAAACCATACTTCCTATGTAGTAACCTCCTATAACCTCTATCATTTCCCATGTACCAATTCCCCCTTATCACCTCTATCGCATCAATTTCAATGCATGTACGTATACCAGTTCATCTATTCCCACTTTCACTATTCTATCCACTTTTGACATCATTAAAAAACAAATAGTAAACAGAGTAAAAGAGAGAATTAACATATATTAATACATGATCACTTGGGCAACATTAACATGAGCAACAAGAAATAATTAGGAGATAGAGATACCTAGACGAGTAATAAGATATAAACATATTGTTAAATTAATTAATACCACAAAAAGTTATAATAACTCGTGAGATCCTAAGCTCAACTCATCTTTTAGTTGCTTGCTTACGGGGTCCAAGGCTTGACATTTTAACTAAGTGTTGAGGACTTATTTATTTTCAAGACCCCAATACTTTATGAATTTTATTGTTGACCTTCTCGACCTTAATACATTGGTTTTTCAGCTGAAACATGTTTAAGGATGTTAAAGGTATGTCTAAAAAGAGTTTCAGAATTTTTGAATGAGATTCGGGGCGTGTTTGGATAGCAGAGGCAGTGAGACTCCGTGATAATGCTGTGACACGCTAGTCATTCCCCCAATATTGAGTTTTCCATGCGGAGGTGGCTCCCATGGAAATGGGATCCGCGGTGCTCAAGCCACTCCCTCAGATTAGGGTCCATAGCGCGAAGGTGGGGCACTTCCAACTTTATCATTAAACAGGTCAAGGGGCAATTCGGTCCTTTTACCTCAACCTCAGTCGTCCAAAACATGATTTGTGACATTCATAGTGGCATTATTTGCCCATTACCCTCAAAATTAATCACTAGAAACCCTCCCTCATCCAAAGAACAAATCTCAAGCTCTTTTTCCCCAAGAATTCAAGATTTTAAGCTTTCAAGTTCAAGCATTCTTCAAGAATCTAACTATTGAGGTATGTAGGGTTTGTGAGTAAGGACATTCTTTCATCCTTGTGCCTAAAACGTATTTCAAAGTTAAAGTTATATGATTTGCAATTAGGTTTCATACCCAAATTATCTTGTCTTAAGTTTACAAAATTATAATGTGATTAAAGTATTAAAGTCAATACATGTTCTTATCTATTTATGGCTCGACTTGAAGATTCCCTATCATGAGCTTGATTCGAAACATTGATTAAAGATTTCAAATTGAGTTTTAAGAATGATATTGTATTAAAAGTTATAAGAAATAAAGTATAAGATTCAAGGCTTGAGTTTAAGCACTAAGTTTAAAAGAAAGTTTGATCTTTTCATTCAATGACAAAGCTTAAAATCCAAAATTGATTATCTTAATTATGATTTAAAGTAAAGAGAAGCATAATTGGTTTCTAGTATACAAACCCTTATGATATTTTAAGGTTAATTTCTTAAACTATGAGCATATAAGTATTATGGGAGTAGTAATTAACACTGAGAAGGGAATGTGGATAATTGTATCCTTAATTCCTAGAAGCTATGAGCCAACGTAGGTTAAGCTTTTCCCTAATATGGATGAAGTTAAGGATAGTGATCACTAATACTAAGGTTCTATTCCTATGGCAAGGGTAGGACAGTTGTCCCTAATGTTGGTAAGATGTTGGACACCATGGTAGCTTACATAGTTTATGTCGATTAGAAGAACCTCCCTAAGAAATAATAATAAGTAAAGATTTTAGAAACTAAGTGGCAGGGCTCACAAAGTTTAATCTTATGCTACTTCATTTATGACTATGATCTTGCAGTCCTCTGTTTTATTCATATCCAAGGTGATTCATTTACACTTAGCATGCATCATTGAAAGTTTATTTGAATATTTAGTTATTACTTTACATATTGATTCACCCCCACATACTCAGTATATTCCATAGGTACTGACCCACATATATGTCTATGTGCTACATTGTGTCAAAATATAGGTTCTGCTGCTCATTTTTAGCAACACGACTAATTATGGGCATCGCTACCTACATCCCAACTTTTGGTGAGTCCTTATAGTCTACAGGCCAAGTTTATCAGACTTTTGATATTTATGAAGTGTTTTAGTTATTTGATTTCTGTTTATGTTCAGGTAAGCTGGGTCTACCCTAGTGGCTCTCTACTTAGAAGTAGAGGTTTGTCATACTATTTATGTTTTAAGTACAAAAGGGTTTGTTAAAAGATTTCCAAGTTAAAGACTTTCAATTAAGATATAAGTTCAGTTACCATCAGATTTTATATGGCAGTTTACTTTTCTTATGAGTTCTAAGTTAAGTAGTCTTAAAGGGTTAGCTTGTGACGACTCATAGTCTTAAGCACCATGTGACTCCCAGGGGGTACTTTTGGGGCATTACAAATTTGATATCAGATCCTTTGGTTTCAAAGATTCCTAAGGAGTCAAACAAGGCGCGTTATGTAGAGTCTTGATCTTGGATGCGAAGCGCGCCACATTTATGAGAAAGAGGCTATAGAATGAGTTAGATATCATTATTTCATTCATGATCTATCATTTTTAGAGTTGTATCTACCTACCTTAACTCATGCTTTTGTATGATAGAATATGCCTCATCACCAAGCCAAAGCATGCAAAAATGGTGACCAACCAACCCTGTACGTCGACCCCGTGAATGAGAATATGTCTCATGCCAAATTTTAGGCTGCCTTTCAAGTGTTAGCCCATGATGTGAATGCTAATGTTCAGGGCAACCAACAGGCTGCAGTCCCACTTCAGTAAAATGGTAACCTAGATACAGCAACAATTCATGATTTCATGAGGTTAAATCCACTTGAGTTCCATGGGTGAAAGGTTGATGAGGATCCCCAACTCTTTATTGATGAGGTGAGAAAGATTACTCAGATTATGTATGTTACTAAGGAAAAGAGGGTAGAATTGGCATCCTATAGTCTAAAGGATATTGCTTATGATTTGGTTATTATATGGAAAGAAGGTAGAGGTGATAATACAGCTCTTGTAAGTTGGAAGGTATTCTAAGATATATTTCTGGATAGGTTCTTTCTGTGTGAGATGAGGGAAGCTAAAGTAGAGGAGTTTATGAACCTTAGGCTGTGCTCTATAATAGTAAAAGAGTACTGCCTTATGTCCACTCAGTTGTCTAAGTATGCTCCTGAGTTGATATCTAACTCTAAAACTCGTATAAGTAAGTTTGTTACTAGGGTGTTTGATTTGGTAGTCAAGGTGTGTTGGACTGTCATGCTTATTGGGCATATAGATATTTCTAGATTGATGACTCAAGCTTGAAAGATTGATACATAAAAGTTAAAGAAAAGAGAAAAGAAAAACTAGCGGGCTAGGACTGTACAGTTTGAGTATAGTCAACCCAAGGTCTGAAGGGGGAAACAGTTCATAGTTTTAGGGTCAATCATCAACACCAGTGCCATCTTCAACTAGTGCCCCTACACCCAGGACCAGGAAGGAGCAGTAGGGTAGGACTTCAAATTGCTGGTATCAGAGCAGTGTGGGTGGAAGGCCCAGTTATTTGACGTGTACAAAGTGTGGAAGGACCAATCTTGGTGAGTGTTTGATAGGCAAAAAGGGTTGATATGGGTGTGGAAAGTTAGGCCACAGAATTAAGGAGTGTCCATATTATAAACAAGGAAGTAGAAATGTTCATCCAAAGACTCAAATTACTAATACACCAGCTCAAGCAAGTTTCCTATTTCTTCTAAAGCGCGCATCATCCAGTACCGGTGATGATCAGTGCCAGAACTAATTTTATGTCTTACCATCTCATCGGGAGAAGGAAAGTTCAAAAGATTTCGTCACTAGTATGTTTTTTGCCTTTCATATTGATGTATATGTGTTGTTAGACCTGGGATCAAATATCTCTTATGTGACTCCACTAATTGCAGTAATTTTTTTATAGGTCCTGAAAAGATCTCTAACCCCTTCTTAGTGTCCACCTAGTGGGAAAGTCAATTAATGCGAGACGAGTCTATAAGAAGTGTCATATTATGGTCCTCCATAAGATCATACCAGCAAATTTAATAGAGTTAGATATGGTAGGTTTTGATGTTATTCTGGGCATGGAT
Organism: Capsicum annuum; assembly: GCF_002878395.1. Lineage (NCBI taxonomy): Eukaryota > Viridiplantae > Streptophyta > Magnoliopsida > Solanales > Solanaceae > Capsicum > Capsicum annuum. The sequence continues at coordinate 38,217 of NW_025849210.1, forward strand.
TAGCTCCATTCATGTTATACATCAATATATTGTCTCACCCACGTAGTGAAGTTTAGTTTCCTGATGAGGCAATTTTTGAATGGGAGGGTAGTTCTGTGTCTCCCAAAGGTCATTTCATATCTTATCTTAAGGAAAGAAATTTTATATCGAAAGGGTTTATCTTTTATTTAGTTCGAGTTAAAGATAGTAAATTTCAAGCCCCATGTAGTACCCCGTACTTTTTTCTAGCTTGAAATCATCTCAAGAATGTTAAAAACTTTCCTTAAAAGATAAATACACTTTTTAACAAGTGGTATTTTTAATATTTTCACTTTTTGTCACGTGGAAAATTGAATTAGCTTTCCAACGATACCAATTTTATTAAAATCCAACATCAGAGGAGAATGTTATGGCCAAAATACAGAAGGCAGTAAAACTGCCCAGATGCGATGGTGAGGCCGACGGACCGTCAGACTAGTGACGGACCACCGTCTACGACCATCACAGCAAGGCAGTGATAACTACCTTCTGCTTAGGAGTGATGGCCCAGGCCGACGGACCGTCGGACTAGCGACGGGCCATTGCTCAGGCCGTCGCAAGGGAAACAGTGAGGCCACCTTCTGGATAAGGTGCGACGGTCAGGTTGACGGACCACCGAACTTGCGACGGACCATTTCCCAAGCCATCACAGCCAAAATAATGAGACCCCATTCTACCTAGAAGTGATGGTCAGGGCCGACGGACCGTCAACTCAGCGATGGACCATCTCACCCATCATTGCAGGTCCCGATTTAGCAAATTAAAGATGTTTTAAAAGGGTATTTTGGTCATTTACCACCTACCTATATATATACCCAATTATATTTTATTTTCGTTAATTATTACTTCACAACAAATATTAGGGTTTCTCTCTAACATTAATCTCTAAGAACAAAATCCAATCCTCTTCAAGAACTAATGGATTTCCAATTCTTCAAGTTCAAACACATCAAGAATCTTAACCAAGGTGTGCATAGTGTTCATTCATGGACTCCTTTCATCCATGAAGTCCAAGAATCCCTTTTCCAACTTCAAGTTATGGATTTTCTTTATGATTTCATAATTGGACTGTTCTTGTTCACGTTGATAAATGAGAAATTGAATTTTACTCCATGTTGGGTGATAATTTCTATGTGGGTTTAATTATTATAGATATAGATTCATGCAAATCTATAACTAAACCCTTGAATGATGAAATTAGAATATGACCATGATGTTTAATTGTTGTATAATGATGTTTACATATACCATGTCTACAATATGTTTGATTAAATGCCTAGATGAAGGAAAAGTGTCTAAGTAGCATAATACCATGAAATCCCCATGTATGTATAGGTTATACCTATCACATGTTTTGATGAAATGCTTCTATAAATGTATCATGGATTATGATGTTAGTTATATGTTCAAGTGAGTTATCTATGGTCAGTTTCCTTCCATCGAGTCCTAAGGGTACTTGTACCCAAAATATTTGTTGTGTGCCTAGAGCCATATCATGTTTTCATGATACTCTCAGTCAAGCCATGTTCCTTAGACTTCAGACAGTCTTATGACTCAGGAAATCTCCATGATCTCATGAACTCGATCAGTTATAAGATATCAGTAGTGTTTTCGTCAGCTAACGGAATTCAGTAACTCAGTCTATGATCAGTTCAATAAATCATGTTTAGTGTCTATTCAGATGAGAGTAGAAATTAGCACCAAGCGAACCCAAGGATGGGAACTCACCTGTTATATGAGGGTGTGATTCTTAGAAGCAATCCTTGCGTTCCAAAACTATGTAGCTAGCACAGGTTGAGACATCATAGGCTTCTATATGAGGACAGATGAGGTGGCTTAACCTGCTATATGAGGGTTCCCACCATTCTCATTAGAGTTACCAGTTATATTAGGGTCATTCACATATTGTTCTTACCAGTGGCGCGGTATTGACACCCTTCAAATTAGGGCACAGATTGGACCCCAATTCAGCTACAATGCATCATTTGGAGCATGTCGGTTAGATGACCATCTCCCACAGTTTTAGTATCAGTATCAGTCAAGAACTCAGATAGTTCTTCAGATTTTAGGACTGTCAGATACAATAAATTCAGATATAGTACAGAACTCAGCTAGTTCCATCAGATTCAGGATTTTCATATACAGTTGCTTATGTTATCAGTTATATCAGTACCCGTATGTCATGTTATCAGTATTCAGATTCAGTAATCATGTTATCACGATATCAGTGTCAGTTATTATGTCGCATGCATGTATTCTCACGCTCATGATAGTTAGTCTGTTATTATTATTATTCATGCACATGAAACCCATGCATTCAGCTTACCCCACATGTATACCAGTACATTCAAAGTACTGACGTATTTGTTCTATGGTGTCTTATACCATAGGTTCAGAGACACGAGCTCCAGAGCAGCAATAGATTCCAGTCTCAGTAGTCAGAGTTAGAAGTGAGTTCTCATTATTTCAGGACATGATTATTCCTTATTATCACATTAATTAGTTTATTAGTTGGAGTTAGTTAGGGTCATGTCCCATTAACTCCTTACTCAGACAGTTCAGTCAGTTAAAGGCTTTCTAGACTATCATGTTTCAGACTTCAGTATGTTCAATTTTTTTTGGTATTCTATTACCCTAAACAGATGTTATATTATTTAGATCATGTTCAGTATTGAACCTTATGACCTTTTAGTGCATGTTTCTGCATTATTATGTCATATTATGCATTGTACAGGTACAAATATCAGCCATGGGTTAGCTTATGGTCCTTTGGAGTCATGAGCACCATGTAGCATTTTGGGTACCTTATTTGGGGCGTTGCAAATTTGGTATCAGAACCTAAGGTTCAATAGTGTCCTAGGAAGTATGAAATCCCCATCTAGTAGAGTCTTGTGCATGGGTGTGTTGCGAGCCACAATTATGTGCAGGAGGCTATAAGATGTTTTTGGAATTGTTTCCCTTCTTTCAGTATTCATATCATGCCAGTGAGCATAATCTCAAGTCGATCTCTCAGTCTAATTTATTTTTTCTCTTTATTTCAAAACATGCCTCCTAAGAGAAGAACCTAACCTGTCCAAGAAGATCCCTTGGACGAATATGTTTTTTATGCGGAGTCCAAGGACGTATTCACTACTTTTGCTCAGTCAGTTGCTACTCAGAATGAATGACCAGCTGTCATTCTAGCCAACCCAGTGGCCAATTCAGCTGCAGCCAGGATTTGGGAGTTTGCCCAAATGAATCCTCCATCCTTTCTTGGGTCTAAGACAGACGAGGATCCTCAGGAATTCCTAGATTAGGTTCAGAAGGTTACAGACATAATGGGGGTTACGTATAGTGAGAATGCTGATCTAGTTGCATATCAGTTGCAGGATATGGCTCATACTTGGTTCAGACGATGCAGGTTCAGTTGAGTGGGAAGAGTTTGCTTCAGCGTTCCTTGATAGATTCTTCCCCCTAGAGCTTAGAGAAGCTAAGGTACTAGAATTCATCAACCTCAGGCAGGGCAATATGACAGTGAAAGAGTATTCTCTTAAGTTCACTCAATTGGCCAGATATGCCCCTCATGTGGTTGCAAATAGTAGGGCAAGGATGAGTAAGTTTGTTTTGAGGGTGAACGATAGCGTGGTTAATGAGTACAAATCCACCATGCTGAACAGTGACATGACTTTAGCCAGGATCATGACTCATGCTTATTTGATAGAGGAGCAGAAGATTAAGATGAGAGCGAAATAGAATAAGAAAGCGAAGATAGGCAGTTTCAACTTTACTCAGCCTAAGTCAGAAGGAGTAAACCATTTTTAGTTTTATCTTAAGTCATCAGTTCCAGCTCCTTCTTCAGCCAGTGCTCTAATTCCTAAGTTCAGAGAGGGTAACAAGGATAGAGCGCTAGGCTCTATGTCCCAGGGCAGTTTTAGCAGTTCTCCCACCTATTCTTTTTGCCAAACATATAGCAAGCACCATCAGGGTATTTACAGAGATGGAAGTGGTATTTATTTTGGATGTGGCAAACCAGGCCACAGAGTTAGAGACTGTCCTCATCCAGGTCCTCAGGGTCAACAGAATCGCTCCTCAGCCCAGTCTGGTCACCCAAATATACAAGGCGCCACCTCTAGTGCTACTAGTGGGAAACTCCTAAATCGTCTCTATGATCTTCAATCCCAACAAGATCATGAAAATTCTCCTGATGTGGTTACCGATACGTTATAGATCTTTCATGTGCATGTTTACACTTTGCTAGATCCAGGAGCTTCTTTGTCTTTTGTCACTTCTTATACAGTAGTCGATTTTAGATTTAGTCCAAAAATTCTTGCAAAGCCCTTTTCAATTCTACCTCAGTGGGTAAAACCATCATAGCCCGACGGGTATACAAGAACTGCCCGATTATGATATTTTAGAAAGTCGCCTCAACGGACTTAGTCAAATTAGACATGATTGATTTTGATGTCATTCTCAGCATGGTTTGGCTTTATTCCTGCTATGCCACAGTCGACTGCAAAAATAGAATAGTTCAGTTTTAATTTCTGAATGAACCCGTCCTTGAGTGGAAGGGTAGTGTATCCACTTTTAGGGGTCAGCTTATTTCCTACCTTCAGGCACAAAAAATGATATCTAAAGGATGTGTCTATCATCTTTTTTGCATTAAAGACACTAGTTTCGAGACTCCCAGTCTTGAATCAGTTCCAGTTGTAAATGAATATCAGATATTTTTCCCGAAGATCTTCCAGGAATTCCTTCCAAAAGGGAAATAGACTTCGGTATTGATCTTCTTTCGGATACTCACCTATCTCTATTCCTCCATACAGAATGGCACAAGCACAACTCAAATAACTAAAAGAGCAGTTGAAGGATCTCTTAGATAAGGGATTCATCAGACCTAGTATTTCCCCATGGGGCGCACCAGTCTTATTCGTGCGAAAGAAAGATGGTTCTCTCAGAATGTGCATTGATTACTGTCAACTCAATAAAGTCACGGTCAAGAACAAGTATTCTCTTCCCAAAATAGATAACTTATTTGACCAACTTCAGGGTGTTAGCTATTTCTCCAAGATAGACCTCAGATCCGGCTATCATCGGCTCAGAGTCAGAGAATGTGACATTCAAAAAATATCTTTCTATACTTGGTATAGTCACTTCAAATTCTTAGTTGTGTCATTTGGTCTTACCAATGCCCCAGCCACTTTTATGGACTTGATAAACCATGTGTTCAAGCAGTACTTGGACATGTTCATCATAGTCTTCATAGATGATATTCTGGTCTATTCCAGCAATGAGCGAGATCATGCATACTATCGCAGAATAGTACTTCAGACTCTCAGAGATCATCAGCTATTCACCAAATTCAGTAAGTGCGAGTTTTGTCTAAGGTTAGTAGAATTCCTTGGCCATATCATTTCTGGTGATGGCGTTAGAGTAGATCCTAAAAAGACCAAAGCAGTAAGAAATTGGCCTCGCCATGTCTCTCCATCAGATATCAGGAGTTTCCTGAGTTTGGTTGGCTATTACAGATGATTTGTTGAGGGATTTTCTTCTATTGCATCCCCTATGTCCAGACTGACTCAAAAAAAAGTCAAGTTTCAGTGGTCAGATACTTGCAAAAAAGTTTTTAGGAGTTGAAGACTCGACTTACCTCAGCTCCAGATCTAGCTCTTCCAGATGGTTCAGATGGGTTCGTAATGTATTGTGATGCATCCAGAGTAGGTTTGGGTTGTATCCTCATGCAGTATGGTAAGTTCATAGCCTACGCCTCCAGATAGCTTCAACCCCATGAGAAGAATTATCCTACTCATGATCTTAAGTTAGCCACCATAGTATTTGCCTTGAAGATTTGGAGGCATTATCTATACGGTGTTCATGTAGATGTGTTCACGAATCATAAGAGCCTTCAGTACGACTTTTCTCAGAAAGATCTTAATCTTCGTCAGAGAAGGTGGTTAAAGCTCTTGAAAGATTATGACATGAATGTCCTTTATCATTTAGTCAAGGCTAATGTAGTGGCCGATACTCTTAGTAGACTGTCTATGGGTAGTGTTGCTCATGTCGAAGACAGTAAGAAGAAGTTAGCTTAGGAATTCCATCAACTTACAAGACTAGGCGTTCGCTTAGTCGATACAGAGAAGGGTGATATATGGGTTCAGAGTAGTTCAAAATCATCTTTAGTTTTCAAGGTAAAAGAAAAGCAAGATAGGGATCCTAGCCTTGTCAAGTTAAAAGAGTTAGTCAAGGATCAGAAAGTAGAGGTTTTCTCCCAAGGGGGAGATGGTGTTCTACGTTATCAGGGTCGTCTTTGTGTTCTAGGTGTAGATGACTTAAAATAGTGAATTCTTGTAGAAGCGCATGGTGCGTGCTACTCTATTCATCCAGTGGCCATAATATTTACCGCTACTTGCAGGAAGTCTATTGGTGGAGTGGGATGAAGAGAGATATTGCAAAGTTTGTGGCTAAGTGCTCTACATGTCAGCAGGTTAAGATAGAGCATCAGAAGCCTAGTGGTCCTATACAGGAGTTCATTATTCCTACTTGGAAGTGGGAAGAAGTAAACATGGACTTTGTGACGGGTGTGCCTTGAACTCGTCATCATCATGATTTAGTTTGGGTCATCGTAGAAAAAATGACCAAATCATCCCATTTCCTTCCAGTTCATACCTCTTATTCAGCTGAGGATTATGCCAAACTCTACATCAGGGAGTTGGTCAGATTGCACGATGTTCCACTATCTATTATCTCAGACAGAGGTACCCAATTCACCTCTCATTTCTGGAAAGCATTCCAAAAGGGTCTTGGTACCCAAGTTCATCTTAGTACAG
>NW_025849210.1:45137-46088 GCF_002878395.1 Capsicum annuum
GTGAGGCCTCAGTCATAGGTCCTGACTTGGTATTCGACGCCTTAGAAAAAGTCTAGTTGATTAGAGAAAGACTTCAGGCTGCTCAGAGCCGATAGAAGTCTTATGTAGATGTTTGTAGAAAAGATATCAACTTTGAGATTGGTGACTATGTCTAACTAAATATCTCTCCCATAAAGGGAGTGAAGTATTTCGGTAAGAAAAGGAAACACAATCCCCGATATGTCGGTCCCTTTAAGATTCTCAGTCGCTTTGGCAAGGTAGCTTATAATCTTGAATTGCCTTCAGATCTAGCCTCAGTTCATCCAGTCTTCTATGTATCTTTGTTCGAGAAATGTATAGGTGACCCAACAGTTGTAGTCCCTATTCAGAGCCTCGATGTTCAGAACAGGCTCTCTTATGAAGAGATTCTATTTGAAATCCTAAGCTATCAGACTCGTAGATTAAGGAACAAAAAAGTCCCTCTAGATAAAGATTTTTGGAGAAATCAGTCCGTCGAGGGAGCTACTTGGGAAGCAGAAGCAAATATACATACCAAGTATCCTCACCTCTTCTTCGCCAACTCAGATCAAGATCAAGGTAACAGTTTTCCTTAAGCTTATTCAATTTCATATTCAGTGTTCATCATAAACTTGGTATCAAGTACCATTGTATATTCAGTCATGCATTCATGTATTAATTTAGTTATAAAACTATGCATCAGACATGCATTCTCATCGTGAGAAATTTAGTTCCTCAGAACACCCAGTCATGCATTCATGAATCAGTTACACATTCATCATATATGCATGTTCAGTATGATATATTCAGTTATCGGTCATGTCAGTCATAAGATCATGTTTCAGTTATTCATGTTCAGTATGTATGTTAGTTATGTTCTCCCCTCACTCTGAATCTCATTCGAGGATAAATGTTCTTAAGGGGGAGATATGGTAAAATCCCGTACTTTTTCTT
>NW_025849210.1:46188-46456 GCF_002878395.1 Capsicum annuum
ATGAATCCACTTTTTTACATGTGGTATTTTTAATATTTTTACTTTTTGTCACGTGGAAAATTATAAGCTTTCCATCGATACTAATTTCATCGAAATCCGACATCGGAAGAGAAAGTTATGGCCAAAATACAAAAGGCAGTAAAATCGGCCATGTGCGACGGTGAGGCCGATGAACCGTCGGACTGGTGATGGACCATCGCTCAGGCCGTCATAAGGGAAATAGTGAGGCCACCTTCTAGATAAGCTGCGACGGTCAGGTTGACGGACC
>NW_025849210.1:46556-61390 GCF_002878395.1 Capsicum annuum
AGGGGGAGATATTGTAATACCCCATACTTTTTCCTAGCTTGAAATCTCCTTAAGAATGTTAGAAACTTACTTTGAAAGATTAATCCACTTTTGTGCATGTGTTATTTTCAATATTTTCACTTTTTTTCATGTGCAAAATTTAATTAGCTTTTCAAAGATACTAATTTCATAAAAATCTGACATTAGAGGAGAAAGTTATGGCCAAAATATAGAAGGTAGTAAAAACCGCCCAGGTGCAATGTTGAGGCCGATGGACCGTCACACTAGCGATGGATCGTCACCCATTACCATCGCAAAGGAAATATTGAGGCTACCTTCTGGATAAGTTGTGATGCATAGGTTGCCGGACCATTGAACTTGCGATGGATCATCGCCCAGGCCGTTGCTACTTAGGCAGTAAGCCTCTTTCCTGGTCCACGTATGATGGTCGAAATGACGGACCGTCGCTCTAGTGATGGACCATCACACGAGCTTTCGAAAGTGCCTATTCAACAAATTAAAGCCATTTTTAAAAGGGTATTTTGGTCATTTACCACCAACCTATATATATACCCAATTATATACAATTTCAGCCATTTGGTTCATTATTACTTCACAATCAATATTAGGGTTTCTCTCTAACATTAATCTCTAAGAACAAAATCCAATCTTCTTCAAGAACTAAGGGATTTCCAATTCTTCAAGTTCAAGAACATCAAGAATCTTAACCCAGGTATGCATAGTGTTTTTTCAAGGATTCCTTTCGTCCATGAAGACCAAGAATCCCTTTTCCAACTTCAAGTAATAGATTTTATTTATGATTTCATGATTGGGTTGTACTTGTTCACATTGATAAATGAGAAATTAAATTTTAATCCATGTTGGGTGATAATTTCTATGTGGGTTTAATTATTATTGATATAGATTCATGCAAACTTATGACTAAACCCTTGAATAATAAAATTAGAATATGACCATGATGTTTAATTGTTTTACAATGATGTTTACATGTACCATGCCTACAATATGTTTGATTAAATGCCTAGATGAAGGAAAAGTGCCTAACTAGCATGATACCATGAAATCCCCATGTATGTACAAGTTATGCCTATCACATGTTTTGATGAAATGCTTCTATAAATGTATCATGGATTATGATGTTAGTTATATGTTCAAGTAAGTTATGCTTGGTCAGTTTCCTTCCATCGAGTCCTGGGGGTACTTGTACCAGAAATATTAGTTGTGTGTCTAGCGCTAGTCATGTTTTCATGATACTCTCAGTCAAGCTATGTTCCTTAGTCTTCAGACAGTCTTATGACTTAGGAAATCTTTATGATCTCATGAACTCAGCCAGTTATCAGATATCAGTAGTATTTCTGTCAGTTAATAGAATTCAGTAACTCAGTCCATGTTCAATTTAGTAAATCATGTTCAGTGTCTATTCAGATGGGAGTATAAATTAGCACCGAGGAAACCCAAGGATGTGAACTCACCTGTCATATGAGGGTGTGATTCTTAGAAGCAATCCTTGTGTTCCAGAACTATGTAGCCCGCATAGGTTGAGACATCATAGCCTTCTATATGAGGGTAGATGAGGTGGCTTAACCTGTTATATGAGGGTTCTCACCATTCTCATTAGATTTACCTATTATATTAGGGTCACTCACATGTTGTTCTTACCAGTTATGCGGTATTGACACCCTACCAACCAGGGCACAAATTGGACCTCAATTCAGCTATAATACGTCATTTGGGGCATATCGATTAGATGACTATCTCCCACAGTTTCAGTATCAGTATTAGTTAAGAACTCAGATAGTTCTTCAGATTTTAGGACTGTTAGATACAGAAAATTCAGATATAGTACGGAACTCAGCTAGTTCCATCAGATTCAGGACTTTCAGATATAGTCACTTATGTTACCAGTTATATCAGTACCAGTATGACATGTTATCATTATTCAGATTCAGTAATCATGTTATCACGATATCAGTGTTAGTTATTATGTCTCATGCATGTATTCTCACACTCATGATAGTCAGTCTGTTATTATTATTGTTCATACATATGAACCTCATGCGTTCAGCTTACCCTACATGCATGCCAGTATATTCAAACTACTGATGCATTTACACTATGGTGTCTTATACCATAGGTTCAGAGACACGAGCTCCAGAGCAGTAGTAGATTCTAGTCTCAGCAGTTAGAGTTAGAAATGAGTCCTCATCTTTCAAGGACATGATTATTCCTTATTATCTAATTAATTAGTTTATTAGTTGGAGTTAGTTGGGGACATATCCCATTAACTCCTTACTCAGACAGTTCAATCAGTTAGAGGCTTTCTAGACTATCATGTTTCAGACTTCAGTATGTTCAATTTTATTTTGGGTATTCTATTACCCCACACAGATGTTATATCATTCAGATCATGTTCAGTATTGAACCTTATGGCCTTTCAGTGCATGTTTCCGCATTATTATGTCATATTATACAATATACAGGTACAGATATCAGTCATTGGTTATCTTATGGTCCTTCGGGGTCATGAGCACCGTGTAGCATTCCAAGTACCAAATTTGGGGTGTTACACCACAACAGTTCAATCAGTCCATATAGTCAATGAGTTTTCCGAGGTTTTCCCTGAAATTACTTCAAGAATATAGAAGCTTTCGTTGAAATATAAATCTACTTTTGTACATGTGGTATTTTTAAGATTTTCACTTTTTGTCACGTGGAAAATTGAATAAGATTTCCAAGGATTCCAATTTCATCAAAATCCGACATCGGAGGAGAAATTTATGGCCAAAATATAGAAGGCAGTAAAACTGTCCAGATGCAACGGTGAGGCCGACGGACTAGCGACGGACCGCCGCTCAGGCCGTCGCGAGGGAAACAGTGAGGCCACCTTCTAGATAAGCTGCGACGGTCAGGTTGACGGACCGTCGAACTTGAGATGGACCGTCACCCAAGCCGTCGCAGCCAAAATAGTGAGACCCCATTCTGCCTAGAAGCGACGGTCAGGGCCGACGGACTGTTAACCTAGCGACGGACCATCACACCCACCATCGCAGGTCCCGATTTAGAAAATTAAAGCCATTTTAAAAGGATATTTTGGTCATTTACCACCCACCTATATATATACCCAATTATATACAATTTCAGCCATTTGGTTTATTATTACTTCACAATCAATATTAGGGTTTCTCTCTAACATTAATCTCTAAGAACAAAATCCAATCTTTTTTAAGAACTAAGGGATTTCCAATTCTTCAAGTTCAAGAACATCAAGAATCTTAACCCAGGTATGCATAGTGTTCATTCATAGACTCCTTTTATCCATGAAGTCCAAGAATCCCTTTTCCAACTTCAAGTAATAGATTTTATTTATGATTTCATGATTGGGTTGTACTCATTCAAGTTGATAAATGAGAAATTGAATTTTACTCCATGTTGGGTGATAATTTCTATGTGGGTTTAATTATTATAGATATAGATTCATGCAAACCTATGACTAAATCCTTGAATGATGAAATTAGAATATGACCATGATGTTTAATTATTTTATAATGATGTTTACATGTACCATGCCTACAATTTATTTGATTAAATGCCTGGATGAAGGAAAAGTGCCTAACTAGCATAATACCATGAAATCCACATGTATGTACAAGTTATGCCTATCACATGTTTTGATGAAATGCTTCTATAAATGTATCATGGATTATGATGTTAGTTATATGATCAAGTAAGTTATGCTTGGTCAGTTTCCTTCCATTGAGTCCTGGGGGTACTTGTACCCGAAATATTAGTTATGTGCCAAGCGTCCTGTCATGTTTTCATGATACTCTCAGTCAAGCTATGTTCCTTAGACTTCAAACAATCTTATGACTCAGGAAATCTCCATGATCTCATGAACTCAGTCAGTTATCAGATATCAATAGTATTTCAATCAGTTAACAAAATTCAGTAACTCAGTCCATGTTCAGTGTCTATTCAGATGGGAGTAGAAATTAGCACCGAGCGAACCCAAGGATAGGAACTCACCTGTTATATGAGGGTATGATTGTTAGAAGCAATCCTTGCATTCCAGAACTATGTAGCCAGCATAGGTTGAGACATCATAGACTGCTATATGAGGGTTCCCACCATTCTTATTAGAGTTACTTGTTATATTAGGCTCACTCACATATTGTCCTTACCAGTGATACGGTATTGACACCCTTCCAATCAGGGCACAAATTGGACCCTAATTTACCTATAATACGCCATTTGGGGCATTTCAGTTAGATGACTATCTCCCACAGTTTCATTATTAGTATTAGTTAAGAACTCAGATAGTTCTTCATATTTCAGGACTGTCAGATACAATAAATTCAGATATAGTACGGAACTCAGCTAGTTCCACCAGATTCAGGACTTTCAGATATAGTCGCTTATGTTATCAGCTATATCAGTACCAGTATGTCATGTTATCAGTATTTAGATTCAGTAATCATGTTATCACGATATCAGTGTCAGTTATTATGTCTCATGTACGTATTCTCACGCTCATGATAGTTAGTCTGTTATTATTATTGTTCATGCATATGAACCTCATGCATTTAACTTACCCCACATGCATGCCAGTACATTCAAAGTACTGACGCATTTACGCTATGGTGTCCTATACCATAGGTTCAGAGACACGAGCTCCAGAGCAGTAGTAGATTCTAGTCTTAGCAGTCAGAGTTAGAAGTGATTCCTCATCTTTTGAGGACATGATTATTCCTTATTATCTCATTAATTAGTTTATTAGTTGGAGTTAGTTGGGGACATATCCTATCAACTCCTTACTCAGACAGTTCAGTTAATTAGAGGCTTTCTAGACTATCATGTTTCAGACTTTAGTATGTTCAATTTTATTTTGGGTATTCTATTACCCCACACAGATATTATATCATTCAGATCATGTTCAGTATTGAACATTATGGCCTTTCAGTGCATGTTTTCACATTATTATGTCATATTATGCAATGTACAGGTACAGATATCAGTCATAGTTTAGCTTGTGGTCTTTCGGAGTCATGAGCATCGTGTAGCATTCTAGGTACCAAATTTGGAGCGTTACACGCCAACAGTTCAATCAGTCCATATAGTCAATGAGTTTCCCGAGGTTTTCCCTGAAGTTTTGCTAGGGGTACCTCCAGATAGAGAAATAGAATTTGGTAATGATCTTCTTCCTAATACTTAACCCATCTCTATCCCTCCATATCATATGGCTCTGGATGAGCTTAAAGAATTAAAAAAGCAGCTTAAAAACCTCTTAGATAAGGGTTTCATAAGATCAATGGCTCTCTGTAGGGCGCTCCAGTCCTTTTCATGCGTAAGATAATGTTTCTCTCCGAATGTGCCTCAACTACTGTACGTTAAACAAAGTCACAATCAAGAACAAATATCTTTTTCCCAGGATTGATGACTTATTCGACCAGCTTCAAGGTGTAATTTAGTTTTCTAAGATAGACCTCAGATCCAGCTATCATCAGCTTAGGGTCGAGGTGTAATTTGGCTTGTATCAACGCATTATATGGTAAATCAATTTCGCTTTCAGCAATTTTAAATAAGAAATTGTGCTTTGCCAATTTTATTCCGTAATGCTTTCTTTAGGATTTCAAATAACAAAAATATATTTTTGAAACATGAGCCTTTTCTTAATAAAAAGAAATAAATTCTCAAGTCATTGTAGATTTAAATAACTATGTTTCTGTAGCTATTCATTTAGTGCAGCATAATTAACTTACTTTCATAAAATTTGATTTAAAAAATAAAGTAAAAGAGTCATTTTTTTTTAGAATAAAGCAAAAAACCCAAAGTTCTCAACATAACTATTTTTTTAATTATTAATTGAAAGCTTTTGTATATCTTTTAAGGAAATGATTTTAAATAATCTTATAAAAAATTATTTTCAATCATTTTTGAAAAGTAGATTTTACGACGAGATTCTTGTAATGTTTTCTAATTTTTTTCTTATAAATAATTAGCATATTTATCTTATAAAAGTCATACTTTTTTATGCCTTATATCCATCTTAATATAGCTTTGATTTTCTTTTATTAAACTAAGTTTGGTCAGTTAAACGTAGTTAGCAGATCTTTTAGGGTGTTTAACCTCTTTCCTTTAGGATAATTAAAATCCTTATCTAGAATCACGTAAGTTAAGTAAATCTTAAAATAAAGTCTTTATTTTCTAATTTTAATCCCATAATTTATAATAGTTGTCCCAATTCACCCTAGAACTAATTAGGTGGCTACTTCCTTAATTTACGTAGATATTTTTAATATGTTGTACCTTAATTTGACCAGCGTTAAAATAGGGTATAATACTTCCTATTTCAAATTTTAGGCAATAGATTGTTTTCTTTGAAATGATGGAAAACCTCTCGAGTTCCCTTAGCTAATAATGCCAATAAGAACGTAGAGTTGGTTCATAAGCCCAACATGCATCATCCAAAGACCCCTCTATGACATTTTTAATACGCAAAGTTTCCCTTGAACTTGCAAAAAGAGGAGTAGGATTATTTTAGCATGTGCGTCTTTTTCTTAGATTTGGTCACTATTGTTATGTGAAACAGTTTGGAAATGCTTAAGGTCTCTTATGTGATCGTTAAACTAGTTAATGTCAACCTCTCTTTCTCCCTTCCTCTCTGATTTTCTTTTTTCTGAGAAATTAAGGCTATTAAAACATCATGGTTTTCAAGTATATCTGGTTTGTTTATGTTGCGCCTATCTAAATGTCTATATTGAAAATTCTTACCTTCATTCTCACCTCTGCTTCTATTTTATTTTCATTAATAATTAGTGAAATCTCTTATACTAGTTTAAAGTGTTCCAAAATTGCTATATGTGCTTCTTTTGTCAAATTATGAATCTACTTCCTTTTATTTCTTGTGCATAACATGTTTTCATGGAATTACAATCAGTTAGATTATTGATTATTAGTTTTTGAAACGGAAAAGGGCCTAAAATGTCCTTCAACTATGTAAAATGGTGTGAAAATGTCCTTCATCTACCTATTGGGCCTAAAATGCCCTTTTCGTCTACCTATTAGACCTAAAATGTCCTTCTCACCTATCTATTGAGACTAAAATGTCCCTCTCATCTACCTATTGAACCTATTTTGTCCTTTTATTTAGGCAAATTATAGGAAAAGGTCTTCCATAAAATTTAATTACATAAATAATAGTATTTTTTCGATATTACAAAAATAAAAGTTTTTTTTCATATACATCCATTTTAAAAAATCAAAAAAGATAATTATAATTCTTAATTTAATGCAATAACTAATTATAAATTCACCTTAATTTAAGAGATATTTTCAATCTTCAAATTAAAAGTGGAAAAGATAATCTCTGCTTTCAAAGATTTTTCTCTCTTATATTCAAAATTTAAATATTTTTAAATAAACTAAGTATTCCATTATTTGGTCGTGTATGTTTCATTTTATTTTCATGTATGTTAATTATCTAGTATTATTTCATTATTGTGTATTTTTAATTCTAATTAAATGGGTTAACCATAATTTTTTATGTATAAATATTTATGGAATAAAAATCATTATGTTGGAAGTACAGACATATCATATATTTGTGTTGTATAAATATAATTAATGTCAAAGTTGGATTATTATTATATTTTTGATATAATTTTTGCACCATTTGATATAATATCAAATAGTGTTTGATATTATATCAAATTGTGCAAATGGTGTTTGATATTATATCAAATGGTGCAAAAATTATATAAAAAATATCAGGAATATTTCTCTCATAAATTATATAAAAAAATATAATAATAATGTGATTCTTACATTAATTATATTTATACAACAAAAATATGTGATATATTTGTACTTTCCACAAAATGATTTTTATTCCATAAAAGATTATGGTTATCCCATTACATTAGAATTAAAAATACATAATAATAAAATAATACTAGATGATTAACATACATGAAAATAAAACGAAACATACACGAGCAAATAATGAAATACGTAGTTTATTTAAAAATATATGAATTTTAAATACAAGAGAGAAAAATATTTAAAAGCAAGGATTATCTTTTCTGCTTTTAATTTGAAGATTGTAAATATATATCTTAAATTAAGGTGAATTGATAATTAGTTATTGGATTAAATTAAGAATTATAATTATCTTTTTTTTTTATTTCTTAAAATGACTATATATGAAGAAAAAAACTTTTATTTTTTTAATATCGAAAAAGTATTATTATTTATGTAATTAAGTTTTATAAATGGCCTTTTCATACAATTTGCCTAATAAAAGGAAAAATAGGTAGATGAGAAGGGCATTTTAGACTCAATAGATAGGTGAGAAGGGCATTTTAGGTCCAATAGGTAGATGGAACGAACATTTTAGGCCCAATAGATAGACGAAAGGTATTTTTGTACCATTTTACATAATTGAAGTGTATTTTAGGCCCTTTTCCATTTTTGAAATGTGTGATAATTTTTTTTTTAACTTTTTTCTTTGCATGTGAAACTTGTTCGACCCGAGCACTTCTCTTCCCTTACATTTCTCTAATCGGCCAAGGAGAACCATTTCCATTGAGTCAAGCTTCTTCCAAGTCCAAGAAATGGACTAAAGTTATGAAGAAGATCAACGTTGTATACATTAAAGATATATTATATACAGGTGTTAAAAATTGATATACGAGTGAAAAATAGAAAAAAGAAGTATACAGTTAATATACTCTAGTATACAGGCAACAATGAGACAGGAAGAATCTGGTATACACAGCTGAAAAGAGGCTTAAATAGTCTATTAAAATAGGCCCAAAAGCTTGCCAAATTTGAAGGGGCCAAATCAGGAGCCGAAA
Organism: Capsicum annuum; assembly: GCF_002878395.1. NCBI lineage: Eukaryota > Viridiplantae > Streptophyta > Magnoliopsida > Solanales > Solanaceae > Capsicum > Capsicum annuum. The sequence continues at coordinate 55,409 of NW_025849210.1, forward strand.
TATATTACCAAGTCAAAATTACAGAAACTAGTATCCTTAAAATTATAATTATAATAAATAGCAACACTTTTTTAAAATTACAACTTATAGCAAAAGTAGCAATATTTTACCCACTTCATAGTTATAGAAAAATATGTATTTTTCAGTTGTGCCTATGTATTTATATAGCAATATTTAACTTAAATACGAATACAATTTGCTATTTTTCGTAATTATGAAACTGTTGCTATAAAAGTTATAATTAAGGCTATAGAGTTGCTATTTCTGAAATTTTCCCAATATTAAACTTTCCTCCTTTAATTTATTTGAAAATTCATAAGATTACTTTTTTGTAATTAAACTCTTAAATTTAGTTAAATCAAATTAAATTTCCCTTTGATTTATCATTTTTGCTCTATCTTTGTATTTTTTTTTGCTTTACTATTTGTAACCAAGCGCGCCTTGGAGCACCCTAAGTTAAAAGTGAATCTGTCATGACCCAACCCATGACGAGCGACACCTAAACATCCCTTTCTGTGGGAGAATCAGTTAACCCAATAACTGAACCATTCATCTTAACAACTTTTAAAATAATATCCTAACAATTCCATTAATAAACTAATGTTGTCAAAATATTCTAATAATAATATCAATGCAAAAATGTACGAATGTCTAAAATACTCTCAAGAACTGAAAATCATTGTATCAAAAAACATCTAACAATGTCAATAATGGGTTTAATCCAAAACCAATATGAAAAATATCCATGTTGGGAACAAAAGGAAAAGAATGAAAAAGAGATGACTCATTACTACCGAGAAGATATAACTCACCTTAAGTCGGTGCGTGTCACAATCTAAAGCTGAGATCTCGATGTAGTCACTAGAAGATGCTCTGCACTCAACAAAAAATGAGTATAGATAGTATCAGTACCAAAGCCACTAGGTAGGGTTATTGACGAACTCAAAATAATAATGGGAACAAATAATTATAACCTTGTAAGCAAGTACAACTATGAAAACTTAACAATTTCCTTCACCTTAATTATGTTTACCACTTAACCGCTTTCATAAAAAAAAATGAATACAATCAAGTAATATTGATAACATAGCAAGTCAAGACCATGACCATCAATAATATACCAAGTCAACAAACCATGACTAACAACAGTAAATTCTACCTCATCTCAATTGTTCTTTAAGTAGGCATTAATAGAAATTATACCTCTTTCAATTATGTCAATATCTCCGACCACATAAGGATCCAATATAATATCCACTAATTTACTCAAGGAACCAATTATAGATCAATCAATAAACACACTCTATCCACTTAAGGATCACTCACTAGTATTGGCACTACTAAAAAAAAAAAAGAAAAATCGACCACAAATGGTCGGTTTTTCCCATTTTTCGACCACAAAATTGATCAAATTTTTTGATCGAAAAAGTAGTGGTAGCTTTTTAAAAACTGACCACGAGTGGTCGGTTTTTTTAAAATATATATATTCATTTTTAAAATGTATTATTATTTTATTTTAATGAAACAATTAATTTTAGAGAAACATAAACCAACCGCAAGTGGTTGGTTTTTTATTAAATTAATTTTATTAATTTAACTAAAAATCAACTACCTGTGGTCGATTTTTATTAAATTAATTTATTAATTTTATAAAAAACCGACCACAAGTGCTCGATTTTTTGCAAAAAAAAAAATATAGACAAAACTGACCACTTGTGGTCGGTTTTTTAAAAAAAATAAAAAATTAGGAAAACCGACCACATGTGGTCGGTTTTTTGCAAAAGAAATAAAAATATAGAAAAATCGACCACTTGTAGTCGATTTTTCTGGAGATTTAAAAAAAAAATTGAAAACCCAAATACTGCATGCAACCACAACAAATATATAGAGCAGTAACCAAAATGAAAATACAACAACAAAAAAAAATGAAAATTTTTAAAAGTGTAAAACACATACAAAATATCCAACAAAAGTGAGTACGAAAATACTACAACAATAGTTTCAAATAATAAAATATCTAAATTTAAAGTACAAGACATACAGAAATCACAAAACTAACAGTCATCAACATTGAATTCGTCCTCGTCTTCCATATCATCATCCGTGCTGAAATCATCCAGGGGGCCTAGACCTTTTGCAGCCCGAACAACATCACCAGGACACAGAGGAATAACCCCCCCCTCCCCCAGTCTGAATAAAAGAACTGAACTGCTGTTTCAGGATCCTGATTTGTGATGTCGTTGCATCCTACGTCTTCTTCTGCCTCGCACTCTGTTCAACATACCTCTGTCTCTGTTCAGCAAGCTCTTCGGTGAGTTGAGAAACCGTATGTTGTAGTCTTACAATGGTTTCTGCATCAACCGAAGAGCTAGAGTATGCAGGGCCGGACGAAACACTAGTTCACTATTAAAGTCACCAAAACTTAGCTTTTTCAACTAACAAAGGCACCAACGAAACTAATTCACTTTTAAAGTCACCAAAAGTTAAGCATTTTCAACAAATAAAGTCACCAACAACATCACCTTCTAAACACTAATTCACTATTAAAGTCACCGACACTTAATTATTTTCAACAAATAAAGTAACTAACAACATCACCTTCTAAACAAAAGTTCACTTTTAAAGTCACCGGCACTTGAGCATTTTTAACAAATAAAGTAACCAACAACATCACCTTCCAAACAAAAGTTCACTATTAAAGTCACCGGCACTTAAGCATTTTCAACAAATAAAGTCACCAACAACATCACCTCCTAAACACTAATTCACTATTAAAGTTACCAAAACTCAAGCATTTTCAACTAACAAAGGCACTAACGAATCTAATTCACTTTTAAAGTCACCAAAAGTTAAACATTTTCAACAAATAAAGTCACCAACAACATCACCTTTTAAACACTAATTCACTATTAAAGTCACCGGCACTTAAGCATTTTCAACAAATAAAGTAACCAACAACATCACCTTCTAAATAAAAGTTCATTTTTAAAGTCACCGGCACTTAAGCATTTTCAACAAATAAAGTAACCAACAACATCACCTCCTAAACACTAATTCACTATTAAAGTCACCAAAAGTTAAGCATTTTCAACAAATAAAGTCACCAACAACATCACCTCCTAAACACTAGTTCACTATTAAAGTCACCAAAACTTAAACTTTTTCAACTAACAAAGGCATCAACAAAACTAATTCACTATTAAAGTCACCAAAAGTTAAGCATTTTCAACAAATTAAGTCACCAACAATATCACCTTCTAAATACTAATTCACTATTAAAGTCACCGGCACTTAAGTATTTTCATCAAATAAAGTAACCAACAACATCACCTTCTAAACAAAAGTTCACTTTTAAAGTCACCGGCACTTAAGCATTTTCAACAAATAAAGTAACCAACAACATCACCTTCCAAACAAAAGTTCACTATTAAAGTCACCGACTCTTAAGCATTTTCAACAAATAAAGTCACCAACTAAACCATTTTCAAGAAACTAAGTATCAAAACTAAAACAAATTCAAAACAAAAAAATACCCTTCAAAGTCCCTAGACTTAACAATTTTCGAGAAAGTAAGTGACCTAACAAACCACATTCAAAACAAAAAAAATCCCCTTCAAAGTCCCTACACTTAACCATTTTCAAGTTACTAAGTCGTCAAACAAGTCACATTCAAAACACAAAATCCCCTTCAAACTTCCTACTCTTAACCACTTTCAACCTACTGTGTCACCCTTAAAGTCTCTACACTTAATCATTTTCAACCTACCAAGTCACCAAATCATTTTCAACCTACCAAGTCCCTAAACATTCAAGATCAAGTTCACAATACAATTTTCAAGCAACAACAAAACCAACAAGATGTCAAGAACAATGCTAGTGAATCGCACAAGGCCACACATGGCTTCACTAGACTTCAATATGAACAATCAAAGAAAGATAAACAATAGTGAATCGCACAAGACCCCACACGGCTTCACTATGTCCACATACCTTTGATATTTTTCTTAATTTCTTGATATTTCAAAATGACAGCTTCAATCTGCTTATAAATTCTCTCATGGGAAACTGCAATATCGAAAATAATAAGCTTAGCAAATTAAAAAATACACAACTCCATTTTCAATGAATCTTAAACTTGTGATCTTAAACATACTGCATCAATTATGTGGTTAAGAAAAAATGTATTAAGAATAAAATAGAAACTTTAAAGTTAAGGTGTTTTCAAATATAAAATTGCGTCAATTCTTTTTTTTTTTTAAGAATGAACTAGCAAGAGAACAATGTCACACAAAATAGAATGAGTTCTGATTTCAAAATGGCTACTTCAAGGGTTAATAATTGGGTTCTAAATTTAATATTTGTACATATTTAATCAATTTCTTGATACAATGCACTATTTGAGCAAAAGCTACAGAGTACCTGAGCTTCTACCTCCGCCTAGTTTGTGTTGACCCTTTGCATATTCATAGTGAGACAAATGTTAAAAAAGGCATTAAACTAGTTACCTGTAAAGTAGCATGAGTATAGAGAATAATCTTTAGCCTTCTTCCACATTGTTCATGCCTATTTGTCATTCTTATTACAAGAATCCCAATAGGCATCAAGAAACCCATGGAAGCCTAGAGAAGAAATCCATGTAGAATAATTAGAAATGACAACATAGATAAAGGTTAACCTGCTCAGCTAAATATATGGCACAAAGAAGCAGTTTTTATCCTGAATTGTGCAGAGGCCAAAGCTATATGCTTTAGACAAATGAAACAATGTTTTGTTTGGGCTTGGTGTTCAGATTACGGGTTATTTATAGTGCACTAGCTCGATATCTCGACAGTTTGTATGTTAATCTTAACGGAGTTAACGGAGTTTACCTCTAAACAGAGGCTGGTGGACGGTTGTTTCACCGGTTGGTGGTGCTGCCGACGTTGGTGGAGATGGCTGTTGGCGGTGCTGGGATTCCATCGACGGCTGGCGGTGCTGGATTCCATCGTCGTTGATATCTAGGGAGATTGAAGATAGAGGTTTGAGAGAGGAAGAGGGAGAAAGTGCGGCTATTTTTGTGAAAAGAATTAGGGTTTGACTTATTTTGTTTAAAAGTGTGATAAATTGTGGATTTAATCTTAGCCATTGATCGGATGAGATCAATGGCTATGATTAAAATTGAGAGGAGTCAAATGAAATTGAAATTGAGAATTTTAATTTGTGGTCAAATTGGAAATGAATTTAGGCTAAAATTGACATAGACATATATAGAATGTGGCTAGAAAGTAAATGAATTGGGAAAATTGAATTGAATTAGGGTTGCTATTTTAGGAAATGTAATAAAAATGTCGATATTAAAATAGATTACGTATATAAAAAATAATTTTTTAATAAATTTTATAATATTTATAATAATATCCAATTAATTTAATACAATGCATATATAAATATATATATAAATCAGATATTTAGTTATTTTATCATCACATTAACACGAGTAGTAGATTTCCTCAATCGTATGATAATATCAATGAATTTTACAAATTACGATAAAGTTTTGGTTAATTAAATTTTAATTACGATATTATACCTCATAATACAACGTGTTAATCAGATAAATTATCGATTTTAATTAGATATATATATACCTCGGAATACGACGTGTTAATTAGATAAATTATCAATTACTTGTCTTACGTTATTACAACTTCAACAATATACGCGTATCTACATTTACACAAAATAGTATATCTATTTCCTCAATAGTATGATATCAGTGCATTATTCAAAATGTTTTGATATATAGATTCAATTATCGAGCTTTCAATTACTGCATATGTCACTATACGAGATATATGTATATAAACCTCGTAATACTTGTCTTATATTATTACAACTTCAACAATATATGTGTCTCAATATTGTATTGACACAAAATAGTATATCTATTTCATCACTACACGAGATATACGTATATATATAAATATATTCAATTGGCTATCA
>NW_025849211.1:0-1759 GCF_002878395.1 Capsicum annuum
GGAGGGTCCTGAACAGAAAGTAACTCCCATTTTTTAGGAGGGTCCTGAACAAAAAGTAAAATTCTATTTTTCAGGAGGGTCCTGAACAGAAAGTAAAATCCCATTTTTCAGGAGGGTCCTGAACATAAAGTAAAATCCCATTTTTCAGGAGGGTCCTGAACAGAAAGTAAAATCCCATTTTTCAGGAGGGTGCTGAACATAAAGTTAAATCTCATGGATGTGCATTTCCAATGGTAGCTGAATTAAGTAAAGCGAATCTGCCCCCTATTTCAACAAAAAAATTCAGTTAAAAACTTAGTGGTAGCTTGCAGCACTTGGATTTTCAGGTATTTGCTCTAGTGTTCATTCCCTTTATTTTGTTTCAGATTGCTGACATTTACCCCTGCTTTGTCGTGTCATTGACCCAAACTCAGATTATTAAGAGTGACTCCAAAATAAACACAATATCTCTGCTTTGTCATGCTTCTCAGATAAATCCTTCAAACCTTGGTATTTTCATAAGTTCCCTAGCTTGTCTATTGACAACTTTCTGCATACCTTCTTCAGCTCACAATTATGTCTCTTTCATATGCTGACTTTGTCTTGCATTGTGCAATTGAAGAAGCTGGTAGCCAGTTTTGAAATCTTTTCTCACTTGTTTTGATATGGACTTGACTCAAAAACAAGAGAAAAATGACAATGACTTTTATTTGGACCACTGACTCAAGAAAACAAAATAAAATAAAGAGAAGAAAGAAAATACAATGAGTGTCCCCATTTGAAACAAAGAAATGACAAATTTTCTAAAAATGACAGTCAACTCTAATGATTATGCCATGCATTTTGGATTAAGCTACCTGATCTTTCCATCCAAACTTTCTACCAATTGTTGTTGAGTTAATGGCCTTGAAACTTTGTTTTTTCCTTAGGCCAATTGCATGCAGACCTCATTCGGCTAGTGACGCTTTGAAGGGTCTTTCCCTCAGCTCACCATTATTTTATGGTGTCTGTGAGGGTTTTTACTATTGAGACTCTCTTATTCTCATTTCTCCCAACTCACAATCGTCTCACGGTGCCCGTGAGCATTTTCATCAATAAGACTCTTTCATTTTTATTTCTCTCTTGATTCCTTGTACTGAGGAAGACAGGTAGTTCCCAAATACATCATCATATCCCTTGCATGCTTTGCCTTAACATCCCAAAGATTGATCTGAAGTTTTTTTCTTTGGTTGTAACTTGACTTTTGGATAGGGTTAGAAAAAAAGGATGGTGTGAGGCCCAAACGACACTTAAAGTGGGTTAGGACTTACAACTTTTGGAATTGACTCAAACAATGAGGATTAACTCATGCCCTAGTTTCTTTTGACTGGGTGATTCTAAATTGTTTATTTGGTTAGACCGAGCCCTTAGTAGGGCAGCCTACGTATCTCACCCCCGAGAGAGGAGAATCAGGTCATGCGTAGTTCTGGCAGCTTGTTCTTTTGCTTTGATCTAATTTTTCTTTTTTTTCTTTTATTCGCTCTTTTCACTTTGCGATTCTTTTTTTCTAACTCTATTTTTTTTGACATTCTCTTTTTGGAAACATTTTTGTCTCTTTTTTGTAACTTTTGACTTTATCTTTTTACTCGACACTATTCTTTGAACTTTACTTACTCTATATTGATTCCAAAAGAGGGGTATAAAAGAAAATAACACTAAGGCTCAAATGGGGCAAACAAAGGATGACACAATATTTGGATAGCAGAATAAAATGCCTTCATCATATCAATCCTTGAGAATG
>NW_025849212.1:0-892 GCF_002878395.1 Capsicum annuum
AATGATTTAATTTGAATTTTTGAAGCTATTGAACAGAAGAAGTTTCAGTTGAATTTGATTTTGATTTTTTTTAGGATGAAAATGATAATGAGAAACTGAAATTTGAATTTTAATTTCAGTTGGTAACAAATCACGAAAAACATGTTAATTAAGAGATTTTAATGGAAAAGGAAATCTCAACATTTAATTCATAACTAATTTTACCATATTTAACTCAACTGATTTGAGTTAAATATGGACAGTAAAATGATTTGTATATGTATTTTTATAGCAACAGTTTGTTCAAATACAAAATACAAGTTGCTAGTTTAAGTAATTATGAAAGTGTTGCTATGAATCTCATAATTATGAATCTCATAATTATAGTCTTAAGTATGTTATTTATGAATTTTCCTTGATAAGGAAAAACACCCTCTAGCCTGCATGGTTCTTTGGGCAATTGGATTCCTTGTTACTATTATTGAAAAAATTACACAAAGTATTATACTTAAGACTATAATTACAATAAATAGCAAAACTTTTATAAAATTACAGTTTATAGCAAGAGTAATAATATTTTAGTCATTAACTAGACAAGTGCATGTTTTACTCTCACTACTTTACATTTTCCTAATTTTACTTCACCATTTCACCTCCCCCAAATATAGTCATATCTTTTATCCTTTTTTTCATCTTATATTTTTATCATTTTATTTTATTTTATTTTCATTTTTTATTTTTACTTTATTTTCTCTCTTCTATTTCTCTTTTTTTTTCTTTTTCATTTTTTTTTTCTTTTTTATATTTGAAGATAATTATCTCCATGATCTTCAAGATTTCAAAATAAAACATCATTACTGTCTTTTACTCTCTTATATCTCTACCTTTTTTTTTCTTGTTAGTTTTTTTTCAT
>NW_025849212.1:992-1678 GCF_002878395.1 Capsicum annuum
TTTTTTTACTCTTCTATCTCTTTCTTTTATTTTTAAAAGACAAATATATATATCATATATACATATTCAAAAAATATATAAAATAAATAGACATACAAATTTGCATATGTATTTACGGTAACATACATATATATCTGCATATGTATTTATAGAAATACATATCTGACTCACATGTAACATATAGGACACAAAATCTCTATAACAAAGATGAAAATTATATACATATAGGTAATAAAAAAAATACATGATACATATCTTAAACAGTAAAAGAAACAAATAAGTACATATGTTACCCTCTAAAATGACATAGTATATACAGTTCAAAGACAAATTCAACACCGTATAAAATACATATAGCTCTGCATATGTATTTATAGAATACATACCTGATCCATATGTATATTCTTATTTTATATGAGTCTCCTTTGTATTTCGCAAATACATATGAAGATATATAGTATAGTTATGTTTGTTACTGTTTAATATGAACATGGTATGTATTTCGTAAATACATATTTATGTTTTGTACTGTAAATGCATATCCAGATCTGTATGGCTATGTATTTTGTATGTTTTTTGAATATGCGTATGTGATATACATATTTGTCTTTTCAGAATGAAAGTTAGAGATAGACGAGTAAAAAAAGGAAAAAAAAAATATAAAAAGAAAAAATGAAAAAAAGAGA
>NW_025849213.1:0-932 GCF_002878395.1 Capsicum annuum
AGGATTCAAAACTACTCTGAACCCCTATACTACCTTCAGCAGAGTCAGACAACCTAACCCCCAATCTAGCCAAACGATGTACATCACAAGACAACTCTTTCTTACCTTTTACCACATGCGAAACACTACCCATGGATACTCTACTTAGGGCATCCGCCACAACATTGGCCTTGCCCGGATGGTACAACACACTTATATCATAGTCCTTTAAGAATTCTAACCATCGTCTCTGCCTAAGATTCAATTCTCTCTGGGTAAACACATACTACAGACTCTTATGATCAGTGAAAATATCAACATGGACACCATACAAATAGTGTCTCCAGATTTTCAATGCAAACATAACAACAGCCAACTCAAGGTCATGGGTGGGGTAATTTTCCTCATGGGGTTTCAACTATCTAGAAGCATAAGCTGTCACTTTACCCTTCTGCATCAATATACAACCCAACCCAACACTCGAAGCATCACAGTACACCACAAAACTGTCAACACCATCAGGCAAAGTCAAAATAGGGGCTGAAGTGAGTCGAGTCTTGAACTCCTGAAAACTCTTCTCACAAGATTTGGACCATAAGAACTTCACTTTTTTGGGTCAATCGAGTCATAGAAGACACTATAGAGGAGAAACCCTCGATAAAACGGCGGTAATAGCCAGCTAAACCCAAGAAACTTTGGATATCAGTCAGAGAAATAGGTCTAGGCTAATTTCTAATAGCTTCGGTCTTTCGGGGATCAACTTTAATACCCTCGGAAAAATGATATGACCCAGAAAAGCAACTGACCTTAGCCAAAACTCACACTTACTGAACTTGGAAAACAACTTGTGATCTCTAAGGGTTTACAAAATAGTTCGGAGATGATCAGAATGTTCATCCTCACTACGGGAGTACACCAGTATATCATCGATGAACACTATAACAAACATATCT
>NW_025849213.1:1032-10342 GCF_002878395.1 Capsicum annuum
ATATCAGTCAGAGAAATAGGTCTAGGCTAATTTCTAATAGCTTCGGTCTTTCGGGGATCAACTTTAATACCCTCGGAAAAATGATATGACCCAGAAAAGCAACTGACCTTAGCCAAAACTCACACTTACTGAACTTGGAAAACAACTTGTGATCTCTAAGGGTTTACAAAATAGTTCGGAGATGATCAGAATGTTCATCCTCACTACGGGAGTACACCAGTATATCATCGATGAACACTATAACAAACATATCCAGATATGGTCTGAAACTCGATTCATGAGGTTCATGAAAGCTACTAGGGCATTAGTTAACCCAAAAGACATAACAAGAAACTCAAAATGGCCATAACGAGTTCGGAAAGCGATTTTCAAGATGTCACACTCCCTAACTTTGAGTTGATGATAGCCGGAATGAAGGTCTATCTTTGAGAAATAACTTGCACCTTGCAATTGGTTAAACAAATCATCTATTCTCGAAAGTGGGTACTTATTTTTTACACTGACTTTATTCAGTTGGTGGTAATCAATGCACATACGCAAAGAGCCATCTTTCTTTCTCACAAACAACACAGGAGCACCACAAGAAGAAACACCGGGCCTTATAAAACCCTTATTTAGTAGATCTTTGAGTTGCTCTTTCAACTCCTTAGGTTCTGCAGGGGCCATACGGTAAGGAGGAATAGAAATGGGCTGAGTATCGAGAAGAAGATCAATTTCGAACTCTATCTCTCTATCAGGAGGTATCCCTGGGAGATCATTCGAAAAAACATTAGAAAACTCATTGACGATGTTAACAGACTAGAGAGTTGCAGTCTCAGACTTAGTGTCTTTGACTCTAACCAGATGGTAAATAAACCCCTTGGAAATAAGCTTTCTAGCTTTGAGGTAAGAGATAAAATGACTCTTGGGTGACACAGAATTCCCAGACCACTTAAACACGGATGCACCCAAAAATTAAAACTTGACCACTCGGGTCCGACAATCAATAGAGGTATAAGAAGAATACAGCCAGTACATACCCAGAATTACATCAAAATCTACCATGTCTAACTCAATTAGATCAGCCAACAAGACTCTATAAAGAATGGTAATAGGACACTTTTTATACACTTTCTGGGCAACAATCGAATCACCCACTGGGGTAGAAACTAGGATAGGCTCAGGAATAATCTCAGGACTCGTTTCAAAATTCACAGCAATCAAAGGTATAACATATGAGAAACTGGATCCAGGATACAACAAAGCATACACACTAAACTAAAATATATGAAGCATACCAATAACAACATTGGGAGAGTCCTCCTATTTCTAGAGGGACGGTAAAACATAGAATCTATTTTGGCATTGCCCGCTAGCATTGCTAGAAGAGGCGCCTTGAGCTGGGGCTGGGCGAGTCGCTAAAATTGGAGCACTAATAGTCCGAGTCTGGGTCTGAGGGCGATAGTCACAATGCCCTTGTCAATCCTGTGGACAATCTCTAACTCTGTGACCCATGTCACCACACCAAAAATAACCCCTCTTCTTACCCCAACACTCACCCGAATGAGCCCACCACACTTAGGACACACGGGATGATTTGGCTTACAGACAGTACTGTACTGGGACCTAGATACATATGACCTGCTACCTTGATTCTGCCTACCTCTACGCATAGGAACACTAGCAGATAATGGTTCTGGCATAGACGAACGATCCTAATACTGAGGGTGACTCCCTCTCTGTGATCTAGTCTGACCCTGTCTGTGCTGCTCGAACCTAGCTCTCTTATTCCCTCTCATTCTATCTCTCTCCTTAATCTTATCTGCCTCAATCTATTGGGCATGAGTCATCAGCCTAGAAAGATTCATCTCACTATTCAGCATAGCAGACCTACACTCCTTAACCACATAACTAGACACTCAAGTCACAAACTTACTCATACTAGCCCGATTATCAGCCACTAAGTTAGGAGCATACTTGGCCAACTGATTGAACTTTAGACAGTACTCCCTAACAGTCATAGAGCCCTGTTGGAAGTTCATAAACTCTTCCACCTTTGCCTCCTTCATCTCCAAAGGGAAAAACTTATCCAGGAATGCATCTTGGAACTCTTGCCAAGTTATAGGGACAGCTCTCTCACCTCTACCTTTTCTCTAAGCAACAACCCAATCATAAGCAAGGTCTTTCAACCTATACGTAGCCAACTCTATACTATGTTCCTCAGATACATGCATCACCTGAGTAATCTTCCGCACCTCCTTTAAAAACAACCGTGGATCTTCATCAGACTTGGACCCATAGAATTCCAGCGGATTCATCTGCATGAAGTCACGGATTGTGGTTACTGACCATTATTATTTCTTCTCACTCAACGTGGAGGCATATTTATAGAAGAGGAGAGCATAAATCAATAGCAGAGAGAGACACTTTAAGCATGATAGACTTCTGAAAGAGAGAATCACATTTTTTCCTAAAACATCTTATAGCCTCTTTCTCATAGATGTGGCGCACTACACACCGATGATCAAGACTCTAATGAACGCGGCTTTTCAGACCCCTTAGGACACCTTAAAACCTTAGGCTCTGATACCAAGTTTGTAACACCCCAGAAATGAGTCTCGAAGAGTCACACGATGCTTGAGGCTACGAGTAGCCCCAAGCTAACCCTTTGAGCCATTTTTATTCAGTTCAACACAAATCAATGGGGTTTCCATAAAATAACCCTCAAATATCAACAAAGTAATCATCATCCAAGAATAAAAAAACTTTTGAAAGATAACAAATTATGACTTATTAGTCAACTCCCAACATCTATACTAGTCTGACAAGCCTTTAAGAAAATCAATAAAACCAGCGAGCCATTGAGACATTCCCCAACTGACTCATACTCAGTTATCAAATATAAACGATTCCATGAAACCAACATCAGACATCACATCCTTGAAACATGAGGACTCACCACAATAGAGGATATAGAACAGCATGCCCAAAGAATCACTGTCGAACTTGGAACTGAGCACCTAAACCTACATTTCGAGAAAATGCAGCCCACATCCAAAGATGTGGGTTAGTACCATGGAAAGTAATCGAGTATATGGGGGTGTATGCAGTTTTATAACAATCATCATCATAAATATTTATAAGAAATATGTAGGATGTATGAAAGACTCACATAGACCAAAGAAAATCATCATAATCATAAGAGGATGAAATAAGTATAATAACACATGTGAGTCATCATATAATTTATCAATTACTTTCATTTCATCAAGAATACCAATTCTTATAATGTAAATATCATTTAAATCCTTGGAAAGAATAACTTTCACAATTCCACTTTCAAATCACTTCACCGTTCCCATAGACACAAGGAAACACACACACTGGGAGATCCTATAACTGACATAAACCATGTGAGCTACATGGAGTCCAACATACAACCCACATTAGGGAGATCCATCTTATCCTTGTCATCGGAGTAGGACTATCGATATCAAATCTACACAAACTAGTGATCACTATATAAATCAGCCTCAGGCTCACTCCTACGGGGGAACATAGTTTTAGGGAAGTAAGGTCGCTTTATACCTCCCACTCGGTGCTAAAGATATCTCCCGGGCTTAGCTCAGATCATTTCAAGGACAATCCATAATAAAATAATTTCAGTAATATATAAATATACATTGGGAGCCATCATGCTTCTCATCTATCAAAATCAACCACGTTGTGAATTTCTTTCACACTCGAGTTCAAAACAAATCTATTAAGATCAAAAGGTTAAATCGTTCAAAATATCTCAAATATTCAACATTAACGTTCTTATAACACACACTTTCTTAAAGAAAAACACAATTTCCAATGGGGATTGACGACCCAAATATCAAAATCATGATAAATATCATTCAAGATTCATACTTTATATCTCCACACATATACATTCATCTTTCAAAATCATAAACATCAAGATTTTATAATAATCATCATAAGATATGGGTTCATGCTTCAAATTCATAAAAATCAAATAAAAATCATGTCTTTGTAAAGAAAATTACTTTTGGGCACAAGAACGAAAGAAAGTTCTTATTGAAAAACCCCACATACCTTGAATGATGAACTTTAGATCAATACTCATTTTTGAGATGTTAATAGTGTCTTTGAATGATGGTTCTTGGAGTTCTTGAACTAGGAACTTGGAATCTTGAATAAATTTGCAGAAGTAATGGTGAATTTTGGAGGTTCTTGAAGTTGGATGTAGGAGCTTAGGGTTTCTTTTTGAGGGAATTTGATGAAATATAACATATAATGCTACTTATAGGCTTTAATATAGGGTTTGGATGGATTTTGGGTGAGGGGGAATGACCAAAACACCCCTAAAAATTAAATTATTCTTGAATTTGACCTTTGGTGGACTGTTTTGATAGATTGAAGTAAATCAACCATAACGTTTTACTCCGATATCCAAATTGGATGAAACTAATTTCATTAGAAAGAGGACTCTCATATATTTCCGTTGATATGTAGTATCTCACCCAGGTGAGATCATTGTGTATGAGGAGTTATGATCGTATAAAGTTGACCCAAAAATTCGCTTTTGATAGGCTGAAGTAGATCGTCCATAACTTTTTACTTCGATAGACAAATTGGATGAAACCAATTTCATTGGAAAGAGGACTCACAGTGCTTTCCGTTGATATATAGTAGATCACCCAGATTATTATGTAAAAGGAGTTATGATCGTTTAAATTTGGAGCAAAAATATGCCAGGCCTCAGTACTTTTTTCTGCACGTTTTACTGTTCACTACTATTCACGATTCGATCGGAATGTTCATAACTCGTCGCTCGGGAGTCTGTTTTGGATGATCCACATATAGTTGGAAAACTTATTCAATACTCTATGCAATGGTGGGTTATAATTTAAGACATTTCTCACAAAAAATTTATAATTCATTCTAAAAAATAGAACCCAACAATTAAGCACAAAATTTCAACAAAAAATTTCCTGGGGTATTACAGTATCCTAGTTCACATGTCCCAGAACTACGAGCTAATGTAGGTACAGATTTATTTTTTTTCCACTTATATGGATGACAGATACATATTGTGATCACTTAGCTCAGGTTATAATCCTTTGAAAGAGTATGACACCTCTCCCCAATATGAGGTTTTTCCCTTAGGGGAACTAGACGTTGGACACTATGATTGCTCACATAGTGTATGTCGGTTAGAAGAACCTCCCTAACATAAAAGAATAACAGAGAAGTTTTTAGAAAAAACTCCCTAAGTCCTAAAACAGAATAACAGAACAACTTTTAGAAACTAAGTATAAAGGCTCACAATTTTACTCAGATATTATTTTACATAAGACATTAGCTATGATATTTTAGATTTCAGTTTACAAATATAAAGGTGAGTCTTTTTTTCACTTAGTCTACATAATTTTAAAATAGACTTAACTTCGGTTCTACTTATTCCGCTAACAGAAAGAGTAAAAGTACAACTTTCAGAGTTAAGTGTTATGGCTCACAAGATTTATACAGTATGCTTTATTATTCATGATTTATGATTTTTAGCTTTCAGTTATTCAAGACAATGTGAGTCATCTACACTTAGCATGCATTCTTTACAAGTATATGCACATTTATTTACCGTTTTTACTTATGCATTCTCCCCCACATGCTCAGTATATTTCAAAAGTACTGATGCAAGATCAAACCCCAACAACTAGAGTTTCGGATTCCAACTCAACAACACAACAACAACAAGTTTTAAGTCTTGGTTTTTAGATTACAACACAAGAGATGGTCTTCGGTTTTGAGGCACAATCCGAGAACAACAAGAACACAATAATGCTAGGGGATCGAAACAAGCCCCACACGGCTCCCTAGACTTCAAGATAAGAAAGATAAACAACACAACAACAATAACAAGATAATGAAGGTAAACAACTTGACATACAATATTCAAGAAACTAAGAACCCTAACAAGATGAGAGGACCCTAAGCCTAATGAATATTAACACCAAGCTCTTACAAAGACCAAAAGGCACTCAAACTACCTTAAAACCTTTGTTTCTAGCCAAAGAGACAACACGAGGATTCCTCTCCTTGTGAGATCTAGATCCGGTTTCTTGGAGAAGAAAATGGAAGATATTTTGGTGTTTTTAGGTTACAATTTCAGCATTCAAAATAAACTAGTGGATATCTCACTAACACCTTCTATTTATACTACAACAAAAATAAGCAAAAGACCAAGACACCCTTCCTTTATTGTGGCCTCCTTGAAGACTTAAGTTATTACACTTTAGGCCCCCTCTTCACACATAAGGACGTTGAGACCCTTGGTTGGTTCGGCCAACAACTCACACACGGCCATTTGCATGAACAAGGCTTGGAGTGTTTGTAACTCCCGCGCTTGGCTTCGTGTGAAAGGCCGTGTACACGTAGGGGTAGTCATAACCGTATCAAGTACTGATCCACATATACATCTATGTGCTATAGTATTTAATAATGTAGGTACCAATTTAGTTGTACTCCATATATCATGATCAGACAGTTGCAAATTCCAGCCAGCAGGCGATAAGTCCTCCCACTTCGGGGACTTTGGTTAGATATTATTCATGTACTTTACTTTCTTACTCATATATAGTGATTAGTGGTAGTTGGAGTCATTTCCTAACTATCTATAGTCAGTATAGTAGAGGCTTCATAGATGTCAGTCAGAGTCAGTCATGTAATTTCAATTTCCCTTTTCGGTTATATCAGAATGTAAAATTGTATCAGTATTGTATTTTTCCCAGATTTTATCATGATTATGTTTTTTCACAATAAACTCAGTTATTTTTATACATACTTAAATTGGTTGTTTAACAGTATGCCAGTTCATGGGTTAGCTTGGGATCACTTGTGGTCCTAAGCACCGTGTAAGGGGTAGTCTCGGGGCATTACACAAGCCTAAAACACCTCTATTGCCATCACACCTGATACCCTCCACCACATGATCTATCCCTCATGACCTTCACAAAATCATACACAAACCCCCACTTACTCCCAAACTCGAAACCCCATAAGACCACTTGACCCTTAATTCACCCAAGTCCAACAAGAAGGACTTGGAAACCAAATACCAAGCCCAAACCCAAATGCCCCACTACAAGACCCACTTAACCAAAGACGATATCCTTTATAAAATCCTATGCCTCCTAACCAAGCTCTACTTAACAAAAGGCCTTACTATTCACCAAATCATCCATATTAAGCTCCACTTAACCAAAACTAATCTGTCCATGTAAAAGAATATGGTAGGGGAGATCAATAATAGAGTTATGGATTTTAAAATGATGACTACATGGTTAAAGAGTAGATAAGACGTAGGTATGAGCAAAGAGGACATCAAGGTAGATACTGAGGGCATGAAGGTAGACATGGTCATGGAAGGGTGAGAGTGATCCCGAGGTGTATCTTTCATGGGAGTCTTCTTGTGAAAAGCTCTTCCAAGTGAATGATCTTTCCAAATTGAATAAGAGTTGTTATGTTATATCTTAATTTGAAGGCTATGCCAACACTTGGTGGAATTATACTAAAAGGTTTGGGAATGTGTTGATAGGTGGTCAACTACCCCCTTGGGAAGTATTGAAGAGGCTTATAAGGGAGAGATATATACCGAAGCATTATAGAGATGAGCTTCTTACCAAGCTATATAACTTGAGGCAAGGTATCAAGAGTGTTATGGTATACTATGATGAGTTTCAACAATTGATCTTGAATCTTGTTCATCGAGGGGAACAAGTTCATCATGACATCATAAGCCTCAAGGTTGGGTTGAACAAAGACATCTCTTCACCCATGACTCTTCATAAGTTTGAAAGTATATATGGTATCTTCTAAGGGGCATTAAATATTGAAAGGGAGATCAAAGAGAAGTCGGTATATAAGGCAAAGAACCATCAAACCTCGGGTTGGTCTAAGGATAAAAAAATGGTTCCACCCTCTTTGGAATAGCACAAGGACAAAAATCTTCCATCCAATACTAAAGAAACTAAGAACAAGGCTTACCCAAAGTATTTTCCAAAACATGAAGGTAACAAGTCTTCTACTTCTAATTTTAAGGGTTTTCAATGCTTTAAATGTCAAGGGTGGGGACATAAGGCTAGTGATTGTCCAAACAAAATAATCATGATCCTTATAGAAAGGAAGTTATACTTTCTTGGATAAGAGGTGGGATTAGAAACTAAGGGGAATGAGACCGAGCCTCAAGATGAAGAGCGAGGGGATGATGAGGTGCAAAATGAACAAGGTGAAGAAGATGCTTGGCCACATGATGGTGAATGTGAAGTACCTAGATATATGGTAAGGAGACCCATATTTAGTAGGGCCTTGTATGATCCAAGCCAAAGAGAGAATCTCTTTCATACCAAGTGCCTTATTAAAGAAGGTCTGTGCTCGATTATCATAGATATTAGGAGCTGTGTTAACATTGCTTATGTCACCATGTTTGACTACTTAAAACTACCCACTACCCCTCATTTGAATTCTTACAAACTTCAATGGTTGAATGCATGTGGGGAGTTAAAGGTCACTCGATAATGTGTGCATTGGTTCAAAGTAGGGAACTATCAAGATGAGGTGTTATGTGATGAAATCCCTATGAAAGTATGTAATTTATTGTTAGGTATACCATGGTAATTTAATAGTCCCACTAAGCATGATGGGGGGACTAATAGGTACACTTTTGAATTCAATGGACGAAGGTTCACTCTTCATCCTCTTTCACCATCTAAAGTAAATAAAAATCATCAACAAGTGAGGGAGTTGAGAGATAAAGGAAAGAGGGAAAGAAAAGAGAAATCCTAGAGTAGAGGAGGTAAAGAAGGGGAGGAAACAAAGCAATAAAAGGGAAAAAACACTTGATTATGGGACTTGCCCACAAAGGCCCCTTATTACTCACTAACCTAGATACTAGCATTTTGCCTAGTATCAACTCTTATTATGTGTAGTTTCAAGATCATAAATTCACAAAGAATAATCCAAAAAGAGTTTCTCCCAAACACATGATTGATGATCTAATAAAGTCCTTGGCTGAAAGTTCTAAAGGTAATGAAGAAATGACTCCAAGGAGAAGTGTTGACACATTCCATTTTGATGTGAAGCATATAGGCTTCCATGATGCAAAACAAGGTGAAGACCATACTTCATATTATCTACAAGGTAACAATACTATCTTCTATACTTCTAGAAACTTAAAATATTATGATGTGGCTAGTAGTAGCCAAATGGGTGTAGTTACAGGTTTGCCTAGTGTAGAAATGCATGAATCTTTACTTGGTGATACTCA
>NW_025849214.1:0-636 GCF_002878395.1 Capsicum annuum
TCTTGTGAGAAGAGTTTTCAGGAGTTGAAAACTCGACTCACTTCAGCCCCTATTTTAAATTTGCCTGATGGTGTTGATGGTTTTGTGGTGTACTGTGATGCTTCGAGAGTTGGGTTGGGTTGCGTATTGATGCAGAAGGGTAAGGTGATAGCTTATGCTTCTAGATAGTTGAAATCCCATGAGAAAAATTACCCCACCTATGACCTTGAGTTGACTGCTGTTTTGTTTGCTTTGAAAATCTAGAGACACTATTTGTATGGTGTCACTGATCATAAGAGTCTACAGTATGTGTTTACCTAGAGAGAATTGAATCTTAGGTAAAGACGATGGTTAGAATTGTTAAAGGACTAGTATATGAGTATGTTATACCATCCGGGCAAGGCCAATATTGTGGCGGATGCCCTAAGTAGAGTGTCCATGGGTAGTGTTTCGCATGTGGTAGAAGGTAAGAAAGAGTTGGCTCGTGATGTACATCGTTTGGCTAGATTGGGGGTTAAGTTGTTTGACTGTGCTGAAGGTAGTATAGGGGTTCAGAGTAGTTTCGAATCCTCCTTGGTTTCAGAAGTGAAGGAAAAGCAATACTTAGATGCTAGTTTGGTCAGACTGAAGTAGTCAGTCAAGGACCAAAAAGTAGAG
>NW_025849214.1:736-1141 GCF_002878395.1 Capsicum annuum
TACCATCCGGGTAAGGCCAATATTGTGGCGGATGCCCTAAGTAGAGTGTCCATGGGTAGTGTTTCGCATGTGGTAGAAGGTAAGAAAGAGTTGGCTCGTGATGTACATCGTTTGGCTAGATTGGGGGTTAAGTTGTTTGACTGTGCTGAAGGTAGTATAGGGGTTCAGAGTAGTTTCGAATCCTCCTTGGTTTCAGAAGTGAAGGAAAAGCAATACTTAGATGCTAGTTTGGTCAGACTGAAGTAGTCAGTCAAGGACCAAAAAGTAGAGGATTTCTCCCAAGGGGGAGATGGTGTGTTGAGATTACAAGGCAGATTATATATCCCGAATGTTGATAATCTGAGACAGAGGATTATGGCTGAAGCGCACGGGGCTCCATATTCTATTCATCCTGGTGCCACCAAG
>NW_025849215.1:0-2472 GCF_002878395.1 Capsicum annuum
TTTAACACGATTTATCAAATCGGAAAATTTAGTTTTTTCAAAAAACATAATATTAAGACCTCTGAGTCTACCGTTGCCATAAATAATTCTTTAGAAATTATACAACTTTTAAATGACCTTGATATAAACCGATTTAAAGGTCAGTTTCATTATCTGCATATTGGCCTTGTCCAGGTGGCCATAAAACCACTCTTTAGACAGGGTTTAGACATCCCCGTCTTTGCTATACTAAGAGATGCTCGTCTACTAAATTTTGACGATTCTCTCTTAGGAGTTATACAAAGTAACCTAGCTGACGGCCCGGTATACTTCAATTGTTACCCTAATTTCTCCGTAGATATTAATGATCCTAACATCATGGATGTTTTAACCCTTAATGTTAAAACAAAAAACATGAATAGTAAGAATCATACTAGAGAAATTGCGATAATATACAGAGTATACTATCGACTGATGGGTACCACTTTAGTACCCCAAGCTAGATTCACGAGCCCTAGGGGTGTCACCACTCTTATGGAAGCCAACAAAGACAGATCCAATGTCTTTGTCCCCAAACCCTTGGTTTGGGAAGAGGTCATCCATAATAATGAATGGCACTTTGATGCCATAACTCAACCAATTCATTCATACCCCGAAAAGTCTCAAATATAATGAGTTATTCAGCATCCGGATAGCTCGATTGGTTTGAAATTCCTCGGCTTCGACACCCCTCGAAACTCTTCGTTTCGAAGGTCGGTCTCACACCGAGCTTCCACCTCATGAACCCAGGAGGGCAGTGATGAAAATGATAATAACAATGATAAGGGAAAAGTAAGAGGAGTCGACTTCTCTGGCCCTGTCCCAAAAGTTTATTATCAGCAATCCACAAGGGTCCAAGAGTCCCTAGACCCTGAAAATCATTACGACCCAGGCAGTCCTACAGCCTCAGATATGGAACCTCCCCCTTCCATATCCCGCCAGAAAATTAGGACTGATCCTAGCCTACTCGTTATCAAATCTGATGAAGAGTATACTCCTGACCTTAAAGCTCTCGAAGCTCGATGGTACCTTCCTAAGGACGCTCTAAAAAGGAAGTGGTACACCAGTACCTATTCTAAGGAGAAGCAAAAGGAGTTTGGTCGGCTATGGATAGCCGATATGAAAAGACTTCGATGTGATATAGAGTTCTTCCGATGGTTTGAATTCACCGGAAGAATGGAAAACCAAAATAAATCCCTCAACGTTATCATAAACAAATGGTATACCCAGAGTAACAAGATAATTGAATCCGTTACTCCTCCTCTTGAAAGGATAAAAATCCCTCATTCCAATCAAGTCCTCAATGCTTCCCCCTTCAAGAAAAAGCATAATAGACCTCTTTCCACCCCTATCAATAGAGACCTCGACAGGATAGTTGAACAAAACAACTATACCAATCAGGTCCTTCATACTATCTCCAGGAAAATAGGAGATACAAAAAATTCTATACTTCCTTTTAGTCCCCCCGCTCCTGAGAAAGGGACTTCAATTCCAAATCCTATAACCAACCCCATCTTCAAGATTCCTGAATTCCAAAAGGAGAAATTCCCTAATCTCAGCGATGATTTCAAGGTTTCGGGAAATATCTTGGAACAAATCAATGACAAACTTTCTAAGTTTAAAATCTCTGAGAAAGCTGAGTCCAGCAACCAGAAAGCTGAGTCCAACAACCCAAAAAACTCTCTTTCTAAACTTACCAGTGATCGTTTTTCTACTAGAAAAAATTATTACAAAAAACCTTCTCCTCCAGACGTTCAGTTTGAAGAAAATCCCTACCTTTCGACCTCCAACCATGATGGTAGAGGAATAACCGAATGGAATGTTGACGGTTTGGCTAAACACCTAATCTACAACAAACTCCATGAAATAGGCGTTGCTATTACCGCTTACAAAATTAGAGGAGCCACGGATAAAGAGGCTGCTACCATGATCATATTAGGTTTTACTGGTATGATAAAACATTGGTGGGATAACTATTTTACCGATGATGTCAAAAATCTAATCTATGGAGCCATAGCCGTAGAAACAGTAGTTAAAACTGAAAATGGCCAAGAAATTCTTGAGCAAGTTGCAAAAGAAAACGCTTGTGCCACTCTCCTATACCATATAGCAAGACATTTCATAGGAGAACCCAAATTATTCCAAGATATGAGCCTAGAAATCCTTAATAACCTCACCTGCAAAGACTTAGCAGACTTTCGATGGTACAAAGATACCTTCCTGGTAAAGGTCATGATTTGACCTGATTGTAATAACGATTTCTGGAAGGAACGGTTCATTAGTGGTCTCCCTTCTCTCTTTGCCGAAAAGGTTAGAACCAAAATTAAAGATAGATTCGAAGGAAAGATCCCTTACGATATCCTAACCTATGGTGACTTAATCAGTTTTATTACTACTGTAGGGATAGATCTCTGCACTGACCTTAAGCTTAAGAAACAGCTTAAGAAAGATAGT
>NW_025849216.1:0-1903 GCF_002878395.1 Capsicum annuum
AACTACTTGTCGGTCTGATATTTTTAGACTTCATTTACAATATTGTTTTTATTTATCAACATTGTTAAAAAATATTAAATGTAGATAGTCCCTAACTTCTGATTTTGGTCGTGCTATAAATAAAAATGATTATTTAACCATTACTTGTCATTGGATGGATAGTACTTTCGTAATGCAAAAACGTATTCTTGCTTTTTTATATGATGAAGATCGTAAACATGCTGAACAATTTATTGCTGATTCTATTGTTAAAATTGCCGGATATTATGGTATCGAAAATAAAATTTTATGTATTGCTTTTGATAATGCTTCTAACAATAAGACTGCTATAAAAAAAATTAAAATCAACACTATCTCCACCCTTGCCTGAAATTTTTCATATTAAGTGTGCATGTCATATATATAATTTAATTGTAAAAGATAGTCTTGAGTTTTTTGAGCTTTATATTGAAAAAATTCGTCTTGCCGTTGGTTTTATTCAAGAAAATAATCGTAAATCGAGAATTAGAGAATTTAAAGTTAAATGTCAAGAAAATGGATTTACACCGATTTTGATGCCTGAGGAAATTGATACTAGATGGAATTCTACGTATGAATTTTTAAAAACTTGTTATAAATATAGAATTCCTATTACACTAGCTTTTAACCAACATTGCGGTTCATTTGCTGATTCTGCTGATTGCATACTACATAATTCTGATTGGGTTGTAACTAATGATCTTGTTAAGTTTTTAGAAAAATTTTATTTAGCTACGGTTGAATTTTTCGATGCTTATTATTCCACTGTTTGTAATATTTTGGCATATATAGCTGATATTTCTGGTTTGCTCAAAGAATATAAAAATAAAGAAGGTTATAAAGAAGCTGTTGGCGCCATGTTTACAAAATTTAAAAAATAATTTTTCCCGATTCCCCCTATTTACTTGGTTGATGCTATGCTAAATCCGTGCATGAAATATAATACTATGTGTCACTTTAATACTCTTATTTATACTAACTTCGAAATAAATACTAACCATGATTCTGAACAAGTACAACCTAATTGGTGGACGGCTATGGCTGATGCAAATGATTACATAGAAAAATTATATAATTACTATGCTGATTTATTTGATTTAGTCGTACCTACAAATATCACTCCAACTATCGCTCCTCATCCTCCTGAGGAGCCACTATCTTCTAAATGGCCGGCACATAGTGGTTTTTCTGATTCTTTTTATGATTTAAATTGTTGGAGCAGTGTTGATGAGAGAACTTACACATCAACTTATCGGGAAGAGCTTAAGTATTATCTTCGATCACCGTCAGAGGATCGCAGACGACGGATCAACACGTTGGATTGGTGGAGGAGTAATGAAACACAATCTCCTGTGCTTTCAAGATTAACTAAAGATATCTTGAATATTCCAATGTCAACCGTTGCATCAGAGAGCGCCTTTAGTCAGGGACGACAGCAGCTTGGAGACAACCGACACTCATTGGGAAGCAATGCAATGAATTTTCTAGTTTGCCTCAGAGATTGGATAGAGCGGAAAGAAGAAACCAAGGAATGGAACCGGAGCCGACCGACGAGCTGAAACTTGAAGAAATTATGACTTCACGGGAGAACTCAGCAGAATCAAGTCCAATGCATGGTTTTTCCCCCGTTGACTTCGACTATCCTATGCAAGTTCCTTTTAATATTAACATGAATGAGTTGGAAAAAATGATGCATAATTTGTAGATTTTTCATTCATGTAAATTATAAATTTTGGATCATTTTGCAATCAATAAAATTTTCCAAATTCATTCACTCCTTAGTCCTTGCTTTTTATATTTTTTCATTTAACGATTTAAAATTTTAAATTGAATTTCTAGTTTCTACTTTAAATTAAAAACTTACTTCTAATATATTATTAATTTA
>NW_025849217.1:0-569 GCF_002878395.1 Capsicum annuum
GTGATGCTCTCCATGCTGTCCACTTTCTGTTGATGGCTTTGAGCATTTTTGGCAGTAATTTCTTGTTCCTTTCTCTCGATGTGGAACTTATTCAACTTTTCCTCAAACTCCTTAATGCATGATTTCAGTTCAGGTTTAGCAAACTTCTTCCCCAAATTGAAGACATTCAAACAGGCAAATAAAGCTTTAACACTGTGAAATAAATTCCAATAACTTCCAAAAACTAGTCCAAGCCAAAAGCCTTGTGATGCCACAACAAATTTTACCTTGTTGATAATAGTTTGACAATTCTCCATCACAGCATCTTCAGATAAGGCACGTTCGTTCATACGTTTTAAACAACTCTATCAGCTTTCTCATGCTCTTATCAGTGTATGATAGCTGAGATAGGCAATAGGATATGTACTCGTATAGCCTAATATCTGCATAAAAGAGCATATTAACATGCATAAGTTTCTCTGGTGTTAATTCAAATAGCAAATCAGAAACTCACTAAAATCTATTTATTCAAAGGTTTCCTAGTTATAATTTTTCTTTTAAATTTTTGCGAAGGTACTCCTAGAAATACT
>NW_025849217.1:669-1628 GCF_002878395.1 Capsicum annuum
CCTATTGCCTATCTCAGCTATCATACACTGATAAGAGCATGAGAAAGCTGATAGGCAATAGGATATGTACTCGTATAGCCTAATATCTGCATAAAAGAGCATATTAACATGCATAAGTTTCTCTGGTGTTAATTCAAATAGCAAATCAGAAACTCACTAAAATCTATTTATTCAAAGGTTTCCTAGTTATAATTTTTCTTTTAAATTTTTGCGAAGGTACTCCTAGAAATACTGTAAACACGCCTTCAATAATAGCATAAAAGCTAAGTATAAAAGCAAATATCAGATGAAGCATCCACAAAGCCGTGGTACCAAATAGTACTGAAAGACCGGCAACTTCTAAACCAATCTTAAATAAGTATATCAGAACCTTTGAAACACGCAGAACCACAACTCAAAGTTGACAACCACCACATCTTTGAAATTTAGATCACGCAGGATTAACTAGAGAAAGAACTATAAAATCTGACAGTAAACTGCACGACTTGGCTAACAATAGCAAGTGGAGCAAGCTGGTATCGTCATTTATCCACAAAACTGTGAAACCTCACAGAAAGTTGTGGTAAAGCTCAATGTCAAGTTTAGGGACAAAAATAAAGAGACATACATAGTTTCACATTTAGTTTCAAGAAAGTATATGTAAACAGACCAAACCCAAGGGCAGAATAACTTCTTAAGCTTAGCATAGTGTAAACTTAGGAAACATATATCGTTGCAAACTAAAAGTACCCAATATATTTTCTATCTTAGCTTCTTCTAAATAGTTGATCATATTACAAAAATTCTTCACGGAAATAAATCAAAACAATTTTCAAATTCCATACTAGTAACTCCACAAAATCTTTTGAAAATTTTCTCGACAAGAGCTTCCATTTGCTTGTCTTAAAAATACAAACATTCCAATCAATTCTTTACAGAAGATCCCAAAGAAGCAAGTCAAATTCATGGAACCTTCTTAA
>NW_025849218.1:0-1201 GCF_002878395.1 Capsicum annuum
TTCAAAAACTCATATACATGTATATATACACATATTCCCGTCCATAATATAATAAGGAATGACCAAAATGCCTTTAAAATTTAAATAATGTCAAATCTGTCCTTTGGTGGACTATTTTGATATGCTAAAGTAGATCGACTATAAGTCTTTGCTCCGATATCGGATTTGGGTGAAATTGATATCGTTGGAAAGATAACTCAAAGAAATTTCATTTCATATAAAGTAGGCCACCCAGTTCGTCTTGTACAAGGAGTTATGGTTGTTTGAAGTTGACCCTAAAAATCTATTTTGATAGGCTGAAGTAAAACAAGTATAAATCCTTACTCAGACGTTGGATTTGGATGAAACCAATTGCATTAGAAAGAAGACTCAAAGATCTTTCTTTTCATAGGTCGTAGCTCTCCCAGTTCATTATATTAAGGGAGTTATGATCATTTAAAGTTGACCCAAAAATTCGGCTGGCCTCAGTAGTTTGTGTGCAGGATATTTTCCTGCACATTTACTATTTTCAAATATTTCGGCCACCGTTTTATAGTTTCTAACGTTCTCGATTATATCCGAAACCTATCCATTTTTGGAAATCTTTATATCGTTGGAAATCTTATTCAATAACTTTCGCATGGAACCATCGATGGGCAAATTCCGGTATAAATAAAATAAAAAAATTAATTTCATATAAATAAGACCAATACACGTACTTGAATACGCCAATACATGTACTTGAATATAGGGTGTTACAATATGCCCCCAACGATCAAAAGAGGACTATTAGGCACTTGGCTAGTGGATTTTTCTTAAGTGGGAGAATCTTGTATAAGAGGACCCCAGATCTGGGACTTTTAAGGTGTCTAGATGCAAGAGAAGCCTCGGCAATCATGGTTGAAATACACTCTGGAGTATGTGGGTCGCACATGAACGGTTATGTCTTGTCAAAGAAGATTCTTCGAGCAGGTTATTACTGGCTTAATATGGAAAGGGATTCTATTTAATTTGTTCGAAAGTGTCATCAATGCCAGGTACACGGTGATTTGATACGTTCTCCTCCTGTTGAGTTGCATGCAATGGCCGCTCCATGGTCGTTCATGGCTTGGGGAATGGATGTGATTGGACCGATTGAGCTGAAGGCATCAAATGGATATAGATTCATTTTGGTAGCCATTGACTACTTCATAAAGTGGGTAGAAGCAGTAACTTTCAAGTC
>NW_025849219.1:0-1603 GCF_002878395.1 Capsicum annuum
ACAATAAATATTGAAGAAACAGATAATTATGATTCGGAAAATAGTGAAACATATACAGAAATCTTAACAAATACAAAAAATTTAGAAATCAATGAAAAACAAGAAGTAATTAATGAAGAAAACTTAGAAAATAGAAACACAGAAATAAATACTCTTGATTAAAAAGAAGATGAAAATATAATACCCAGCACATCATAAATAAGAAAACCTACATATTATAAGAATAAATTTAAAAGATAAAATCTAAAAGATGAATATGACAAATGGACACCAAAACAAATAGTTAATAAAAATTATAACTTTTTAGACTTAGATTGTGTAATAGATACAGAAAAAACAATACAATTATGGATAGGATATATGACAAAAGAATTATTAGATAATAATATAAACGTAACAGGTGCACTAGAATATATAGAAAGAACACTAATAGGAACAGTGAAATTATGGTTTTCAAATTTAACTGAAAATAGCAAGAAGGCATTAAGTACTGATAAACCTACAGAAGGAACATCATCAACAACTACAACTAAATTAACACCTATAGAATTATTAAAAAAATATGTAATAGCTATAAAAGACGAATTTAGCAGCATGACAACAACAGAAGAAGAACAAAATGAAGAGAAAGATACAAATAGAAATTTAATGTTAAAATTAGCAATATGTAATATGTGTTACATAGATGAGTATACTTGCGCATTTAAACAATATTATTATAAAGGAACATATAATACAGAAGAAAGTAAAGAAATAAGAAAATTATATTTTAATTAATTACCTGAACCATTTAGTTCAAAAATAATAAAAAGTTGGGATGAAGCAAAAATAGTAGATACTTTAGGAGCAAGAATAAAATTTTTAAAACAATGGTATAGAAACCTATGTGAAAAATAAAGAGAAGAAATAAAAATGGAAAAAACATTAATAAGAAATTTAGCATGTTGCAAAGATAAAATAGTACCTCAATTTAGATGCGAAGAAAGATATTATAAGAAAAGAAAAAGACATAAGAAATATAAGAAATACAAAAATTCAAAAAATAAATATAAGAAACTAAAAAAAAAAGATATTATGTAAAAAATTATAAACATAAAAGACCATATAGGAAAAAGAAATCTATAAAAGAATCTACTTGTTATAATTACAGAAAATTAGGACATTTAGCTAGAGATTGTAAATTACCTTAACGACCAAAAAATAAATAAATATCAGAAATAAAAATAGAAAATACAGAATATATGCAGATAGATTATATAGATTACGAATTAGATAGTGAAGACAGCATATATGAAATTTTAGAGAATGAAACATCTAATGAAATAGATAGTGAATTAGATGAATTAAATGACTGAAGAAGATATAAAAATAATAACAAAGGAAGAATATTTAAGTGAAGAAGGAACAGATCAAAAAATAATATTGGATAGTCACATATTTGATGAAATAAAGGGAAAAAAATTAGATTTAAGTGTAGAAAAAATATTTACAGTAAAATGTTAGGAATAAAATGGCTAGAACAAGTAAAACCATATAATATAGAGCATACACAATTATCTATAACATATAATAGAGAGAAATTATTCTTAAGAAGAGATTTAAC
>NW_025849220.1:0-1255 GCF_002878395.1 Capsicum annuum
GCCACAAAGTTAATATTTGGGTAGAGATAAGGGCCCCTAATCACCCTTCTTTATGCTCCATTATTCAAGGACCACTCCCTAAACCCTGTCCCTCGTTGCAACTTTCTTCCTTTTGGCAAAATGGAGTCTGAAATCTTGATTCTCTCCCTTTTGACATTCCCCATATAGTTATATTCAACATCGAAAATTCTTTCCTGCTTAACTGTAAAAGTCAATCTGACACTCCTCTCTGGCTTCCCACCGACAACAGAGTCTTTTCTTGCAAAATTGTCTACCATCACATATTCTATCAAAGGCATCACTCAATACATAGCTACCCTCAGCTAGGTTGGATTTGGAAACTCCAGATTCCTAAAAAAATCAAGTTATTTCTTTGGATCCTCCACCATAACAACCTTACCACCAATACTTTTTTGGCCTATAGGGGTTTAATATCCTTCCTTACTGTCATAATTGCAACTATCAGCTGGGAGATGTTCCTCACCTCTTCTTCAATTGTCCTCATGTTGTTTCCTTCTGGCAAGACCTCATTCAAGGTTATAGAGGAGACAAAGCCATTCCCCCCCAACTTTTCCACCCTTTTAGATGGAATAACACTTGGAAGTTGTTTAAGGATTCTAGTTATGACAACCTTCTAGACTGGGCAACCTTACTTTCATTTTTTTCATTGGACAATATGGAAGAATAGGAATTCTAATGTGCTTAATAACGAATCCTTACCCCCCCTCCTGTTTTTCAAAACTGCCTACTCTAAGGCAGTCGAATTATTTAGTCTAAAAACTCACCCAATCCCTAAGCTGATTAGTACAATAGAAGTCAACTGGATTACCCCCAGGAACTTCTATAAGCTCAACACAGATGGGTCAAGTTTTCGAAATCTTGGTAGGGGTGGCATAGGAGGTGTTATGAGGAACTCTAATGGTGACTAGATCTTGGGCTTCTCTCAGAGTTTTTTGGATGCCACTAACAATTTTAGGGAACTTATCTTTTGCATGCCACTAACAACTTTATAGAACTTCTAGCTCTTAGAAAAGGCCTGCAGCTAGTTTTGGAGTATAATCTCAACCCCATTGTTATAAACATTGACTCTAAAAATGTGATGCATATGCTTAAAAATGTAAATCCACTCTTTAACCTTTACATTCATGATTGCAGGTTGATGTTAAGAAGGATAGGCGGAACCCCTATCCAACATAGCTACAGGGAACATAACAAAGTAGCGAATGTTCTGGCAAAGGAAGGTGCAAAAAATGAC
>NW_025849220.1:1355-3948 GCF_002878395.1 Capsicum annuum
AATGTAAATCCACTCTTTAACCTTTACATTCATGATTGCAGGTTGATGTTAAGAAGGCTATGCGAACCCCTATCCAACATAGCTGCAGGGAAAATAACAAAGTAGCGAATGTTCTGGCAAAGGAAGGTGCAAAAAATGACTTTTTGGAAAACGGCAAGATTTTTGTTGCTCCTTCCCCCCCACCCCCCACCCCCAACCCCCTTGTAGCCCATAAAATATTGAATGATATGCAAAGGAAAAGTTTCTGTTGGACAATTTCTAACCTGCAAATGCTTGGGCTATGTAATCTTCAAAAACATAATATTACTATTCAAAAAACTATCCATATTCAGCAATTATGTGCATGCCTCCCTCTTCTAATCTGATTTTTTTCATCAATCAACCCATTTCAGGACTCTTCTCTTTCTCTCTTTAGTTTGATGATGGATTCAGAATTTAAAGTTATGAATTTCAAATTTTAAATTCTATTCTGAGTTAGTTTAATATTATAGTTTAAAAACAAAAACACTAGGTGGTTATCACCATCTGTTCTAGTCTTGGTGGATGGTAACTGTTGATAGTGGGAGGTGAAAGACAATCAATGGAATAAGTCGAAATGCACGTAAGGTGGCACAACACACAGTTATAATAATAATAATAATAATAATAATAATAATAATAATAATAATAATAATAATAATAATAATAACACTAATAATAATAATAATAGTCCCTTCCATTCAAAGTTTTGACGTATCTTTTTAATTCATTTTTTCTTTTTCAGCAACTTTCTAATTTCAATTTCTCATATGACAAGTTTAAAGATATTTTAGTACATTTACATGTCTATTACAAAATTCAGAATTCTTCTTAATTTACTTAAACTTAGCCTCAAATCATCAATTTGAAACGAAGGGAGTAATAATTTAATGACAAACATAAGAAATAGATTAAAGTTATTAAGTTCTCTCCAACTCATCATATCTTTCTCATTTACTTAGTTGTTCGATGTATCTAGTTATTTGTTGCCGTTATTTTTTTTCTTTTAATTTTGTTTTGATTACATCTTTTTTTAGTCAATGTATATCCAAAAAGACCTCTCTATCCTACAAAGATAGGACTAAGATCTGTCAATGTCATAACCTCCTTTAGTTACTTATTAGATTACACCACATATGTTACTTTTGATTTAATTATTATTTTTGACTGTGTATATAATTTGGCTATTAACCTCCTTTGTCTCTTGAATTGTCAAAATTTAGAATCAAAATACAATGTCTGTTAGATATAATTTAAGTTGAATCTAACTTTCTTTGTCAAAGAGTATTAGATTCAGTTGAACTCGTTACTTTTATTCTTTGTCAGTCTACACATGGTTAAGTTGAATCTATTATATCTATCAAATGTATTTGATTCAATTGAACCAGTTACATTTATTCTTCTTCATCCTACTTATACTTTGAGTTGAGTCTACTGTCTTTGTTAAAAGTATAAGATTCAGTTGAATTCGTTACTTTCATTCTCCGTCTACCTACAGATAGTTTGAGTTGATTTGTCTGTCACCGTCAAAAGTAGTCTGTCTCTGTCAAAAGTATTAGGTTCAGTTGAACTTATTAACTTTTATTCTTCATCCGCCTACTTAAAGTTTAAGTTTTTTTTGCTGTCTTTGTCAAAAGTATTAGATTCAGTTGAAATCGTCCTTTTTTATTCTTCATTTACCTTTTCATAGTTTGAGTTAAATCTGTTGTCTCTATCAAATGTATTAGGTCCAGTTGAATCCCTTACTTTTATTTTCCGTCTGCCTACACATGAATCTTTTTGTCAAAAGTATTATATTCGATTGAACGTTATTTTTATTCTTCGTCCTCCTACTTATAGTTTTGTGAAATTTGTTGTCTCTATCAAAAGTATTAAATTCATTTGAATTTGTTATTTTTGTTCTTCATTCGCCTACACATAGTTTGAGCTGATTCTGTCACCTCTCCAAATTTATAAATTCAATTGAACTCATTATATTAATTCTTTGTCCGCCTACACATTGTTTGGGTTGGTTTTTTTGTCGTATGTTGTCATATTAGATTCAGTTGAACTCATTAATTTTATTCTCCATTTGCCTGCACATAGTTTCAGTTGATTCTATTGCCTCTAACAAATGTATAGATTCAGGTGAACTCATTACATTTATTCTTCATCCACCTACACATTATTTGAGTTGATTTTTTTTATCATATGTTGTCCTATTAGATTCAGTTTAACTCATTACTTTTATTCTTCATCCACCCACACATTGTTTGAGTTGATTTTTCTCTCGTATATTGTCGTATTAGATTCATTTGAATTTGTTACTTCTATTCTTTGTGCACCTCCACATAGTTTGAGTTGATTTTGCTATGGTATGTTGTCGTATTAGATTCAGTTGAATCTGTTACTTCTATTCTTCGTCCACCTCCACATAATTTTAGTTGAATTTGTTGAAATCACTCTAAATTTGCCTCAACTTTTGTTTCAACTGGTTGCTCAGTTCCGCCAGCGAGCAATGCAGATGAGGTACTGCGTATTTCGCAGCCGAGATTTCAAACATATAGCGAAATGCAAGAAGCTATTATAATTTATG
>NW_025849221.1:0-4910 GCF_002878395.1 Capsicum annuum
AAACAAAAATTTTTACTAAATAAAAATAACTATTTTTGCTCAAAAAGTTTTTTTTTTTCTCCTTTTTAGCCTTTTTTTTTGTTTCCTTCTCCACTCCTCTCTCTACCAAAGTAGTGGTAGTATTTATAGGAGAGAATGGGGTATTTTTTTTTCTTTTTTCACCAATGTGGGAGAAAAGTATTTATAGGAAAGGACATAGACTTATTTCTTGTCATCTACCAATGTGGGAGAAAAAGCATTTAGTGGGGTTTTTGAATGTAAAAATTAAAGATAAGGTGAGGTGAAAGATAATGTGGGGGGAAATAGTACAATGTAGTACAATCTTTGAATTTCAAAATTGGAAAAGGACAAAGTTGGGGGGAATAGTGCAATTTGAATTTATTTTTTGATGGAAATTGGGTAAAAGTTATGAGAGTTCTTGAGAATTTTGGGGTTATTTAAAATATAACTCCAATTGGAATTTAAAATTTAGTCATATTTATTTATTTTTACCAAATTAAAATTTATTGATGAATTGCATTGCAATTATGATCAATTTTCAATTATGGTCAAATCTAATAGATTGGCTAAATTAAATTAATACTTTTTTTATCCCGAGCTTCTTGATTTAATAAAATGAATGCATATTTATCCAAATAAATTACTTTTGAGAATAAATTATATTTAAATTAAGATTTTAATCATTTGAATTTATTTTCAAGATAAGCCTTAATTAAATCCGATATTTTGTAAAATAAATATTTAAGTAACAAATTATATAATCTCGTATAACAGAACATGATAGTATATAATCGCTACTTAAAATGACAAAATAACATACGAAAAATATTTTAAGTTTTTTTTTTATTTGGATGAAATAATTATTTTGGTTTATTAAAAACTGAAAAAACTCAGGATTAAATTTAGTCATGGAAGGCAAAAATTAGGCGTCAACAGCTGCCCCCTCCCTTTGGGTAGGGTGGATGTAACCCTGGGCAAAGGGAGGTTGACGTTCCTAATTTTTGTCCGACCATAGATTCGAATTTGAAAGAGGTTGGTTTTCGCATGAGTTTCATAGAGTCATGGTCGGACCTCGGTATTAGGTTTCCTATACATCCCAGGTTACATGAGAATCAGGCCACTTGTAGTTCATATAGCTTGATTTAAAGCAATATTTTCAAAAAATTCACAAGTTATCTCAGTTTTAGAGTGTTTGATAAAACCGAGAAACTGGGAAATAAAGGGATTAGGGGGGAGGTTGAAATGCAGTCGAGTTTTATACATAGATCCCAGCCTACATATCCCCTAGATTTCAGGAAAAAATCAAACTGCTTGTAGTTCGACTCAATCGGTAGAAAAGATATTCTTTTATTTCAGACCATCTTTGGCACGAAATGAGTGACAAGTTGATCGAGTTGTAGAAAAGAGGCTTGTAACCTCTTGACCATGAATGTGGGATCCTTCACATCCATAGTCAACAACTTACCTGGACATAATTTCCAAAACTCTAAGTATGTTGCCACCCGAATTTGAAAAAAAAAAAAGGTTACCTTCGGCATGAGTTTAAAAATATCCCAAAGGTGAAGCTGAAACCAGAATATCTTAAAATACCCATAAGCCTTCTAACAGGGGTGTGTTTGGATGGTGGAGGTGATCATCCTTTAGCTCGCGTCCAAAGAGTTTGACGTCCCTTTTTAGACTATGTCTCGTTTTGCTGCTGAAAAAGAGTTCCACGTCGTGTTGCATCCTTTTTGT
This sequence comes from Capsicum annuum, assembly GCF_002878395.1. Lineage (NCBI taxonomy): Eukaryota > Viridiplantae > Streptophyta > Magnoliopsida > Solanales > Solanaceae > Capsicum > Capsicum annuum. The sequence goes on from NW_025849221.1 coordinate 1,735, forward strand.
AGTCGTCCGCACCTGTGGTTTTGATTTGAGATTTTCATCCTTTCGGATGCTCTCGACAATTTCTCAAGCAAAAAGTGTTAGTACTAAAATAATTCACGAAAGATATAAGTAGTCTTTTACCATATCTCCGTGTGAGTTGTGGCCTGAAAAGTGGAGTCATCTCTTCATGGTACCTTTTTGGAATGAAATAACTGGAAAAAACAAACACAACAACCCTCTTGGTTGTTGTATAATTATGACATTTATCGGTTTAATACGTCTTCAAAGTGGGGCGGCCCTTTTGGACACCGGTGATACTTTATGCAGAACGGTCTCTACAACTGTGAAATCTTGTGCTGGTGTGGCAACCCTCTTGGTTACCTATATCACTTGTTGTATGTGGAATGATGAACTCTCCGGTTATAGCCGATGATTGATTTATAAATTTTCCTTAAATTGTCAATCTTTGGATAATCTTGTGCATTATTTGATATTGGATGTGAGGCGACTTACAAATATCCTTTGAATTTCTAGCTTTTAGGTAATCCTGCACATCATCTGAATTTGGATAAGAGATGACTTACAGATATCCCTCCAATTGCTAGCTTTCAGGTGTTCCTGCACATCATCCGACCTTGGATACAATATGACTTATAGATACTCCCTCAAATTGATCGTCTTTGGGTAATCCTGCACATAATCTATCCTGGATATGACGCGGCTTATAGATAACCCTTGGACGTATCAATTTTACAATCTTACGTATCCTCCGATAAGGATTTAGTTGCGACTTCGGATAGCATTTGAACTATCAACTTTTGGGCGATCTTGCACATTATTCGATTAGGATGTTATTGTGGCTTACGAATGACCTACAGGTTATCAACTCATAGGTGATCTTTCAAACTATCCTATTTCAAATAATATGACTTATAGATGACCTTCAAATTGTCAATTGCTAGGAAATCTTATATATCATTCATCCTTAGATGGCGACCTCCCTCCAAATCGTGCGCTCTTAATGTATTCAGATGTTGATTCATGAAAAGATGATGATATCCTCGATGCTAGCGTTGTGTCTTGCATGTCAACAGATATATTGAACGCTGATGATATCGTCGATGCCAGCGTTGTGTCTAACGTGTCGACAGATATATTGAATGTTGATGATATCCTCGACGTCAGCGTTGTGTCTAGCGCGTCAACAGATATTGAATGTTGATGATATCCTCGATGCCAGCGTTGTGTCTAGTATGTCGACAGATATATTTGATGCTAATGATATCCTTTATGCCAGCGTTATGTCTAGCGTGTCGACAGATATATTAGATGCTGATGATATTCTCGACGCCAGCATTATGTCTAGTGTGTCGACAGATATATTGGATGCTGATGATATACTCTACGCCAGTGTTGTGTCTAGCGTGTCGACAGATATATTGGATGCTGATGATATCCTCGACGCCAGCGTTGTGTCTAGCGTGTCGACAAATATTGAATGATGATGATATCCTCGACGCCAGCATTGTGTCTAGCGCATCAACAAATATTGAATGCTGATGATATCCTCGACGCCAGCGTTGTGTCTAGCGCATCAACAAATATATAATGGCCTTTGAGGCAATGATATGTGATGGCCTTTGCGGCAATGATATGCAATGGCCATTGTGGCAGTGATAAAATAATTTTACCTGGCTTTATTTGTCAGTGTCCCACGTTCTACATGTACCTGTACTCAAGGTAGACGATTAGTAGACACAAAGTTGCTTTTACTAGCAACTATTTTTAGAAAACTTCTAAATACGATACGTGTAAAGAAGACAAAGTGCTTTTGTTTGTCGCCTACGATCTCAAGAAATGAGATGGACAAATAAAAAGGTCCTCAATAAATGGGCATTAAACCCATTTTTAGGGCTACCCTAAAATACCGTTCTTGGGCATTAATTATCTGTTGTGGCTCCCAATTTACTCGGGCATATTTGAAAGAGACTCTCATTTTGCGTATTGATCCCTGCATCCACAGAAAAATGATTAGTTGAATGAAATTACTCCATGTTGACCTTCTTCGATCCTTCATTTGCTCCTTGTCATCTCTTGGGCATTCCACCATATTCAGACTTCCACCCTAACACTCTATCCCACATGATGTCTAGGCAAGTACTAAGTAAGTGAGTCGTAAGATTTTTGAAAATAGTCTTAAATTTTTGAAAATAATTTTGAAAACTTCTGTAAATTTTAGAAAATTTTTACCAGTCATGTCATGTACTAGCTCAATGAACGTCTTCCTCACGGTTCTGACTATATCCAATGGATGGTTTCCAAAACTCGTGATTATTGTTGGAGGGTTTCGTTAAGTAGTTCTATCATAGCCAAAAATTGAGTCTACCTAGACTTTGTTACAGTTGGTGGTTTCCAAAGCTTTAACCTCTAGTGCTAGAGAATTTGGAATATGTTCCGGCATTTGGTGGAAATTTTGAGGTCTTCCTCAAAATTTTTGCTCCAGTTTAAACTTGTTTGAGATAATACCAATCTGAGTGGATCTGAAGTCTTTGCTGATCTTCATTCTCTTTCTTGGATGTCGATCTTCTCTTGTGAATTTTCGAGATTCTTTCTCGAAAATTCTGCCCCAATTTCCATTTCTTAGAGTTATATGACCGAGCTGTTGGGGCGCCTACGTATTCTGTTGAAGTAGGAATCAGGTCAAATGTAGTTCAGGCTACGCTAGGAATATACAAAAAAAATTAATGAATTGACCGAAGCCGACACAGGCCGCCTATGTATCCTTTTTATTGGGAATTCAGGTCATCACGTAGTTCATACATAGGGGGGAAAGGATAAATTTTCCTCAAGGGTTGACCGAAGCCGACATAAGCCGCCTACGTATTCCTTTCTTGGGAATTCAGGTAAAACGTAGTTCGTGCATAAAGGGAAAGGATTCTAGGCAGTTACACACTAGCAAACAACATTATTACAAAGATGATTACAAACAAACTAAGAAAACACAAAAACTAGAACGTCATTCAAACATAATAATAATAACTATTCTTCCAACATAAAATAAACAACTTTACATGCTAAAAAAAACATATCGACCAACAATAAGTTTAAACAAGACATGGGTATTGTTTTTCAAGTAAAGATCTAAACTTTATCCAAAATAATCAAAGAATAAAGTAAAAAAAGAGAAACAATCAATA
>NW_025849222.1:0-1203 GCF_002878395.1 Capsicum annuum
TATCTCAAAACACCATCACCACCAATTTCAAAAGACAATACCTTTTGTTGACCTATATCTTTCTTGATCTGCATCAAGATGGGATCTTCAGCCTGTTTCTCTTTGACTTCTGCACAAAGAGAAGATTTAGCTATCTCATGAACAACCACTCCTCCATCCTCAGAATCCAAAAGTCGCATTCCTAGATTTGCAAGTCGGTGAATATCCTTCACCATCTCACTTTTTTCTTTCCCTACATGAGAAAGAATGCCTATAGATAACCTGCTGAGGGCGTCGGCTACCACATTCGCCTTGCCTGAATGATAGTGCAGGCTCATGTCATAGTCTTTTAAAAGTTCCAATCACCGCCTCTACCTGAGATTTAATTCTTTCTGCGAGAAAACATACTGTAAACTCTTGTGGTCAGTAAATATATCAACGTGCACCCCATACAAATAGTGCCTCCAGATCTGAAGTGCAAAAACTACAGCTGCTAACTCCAAGTCATGAGTAAGGTAGTTCCACTCATGCACCTTCAACTGCCTAGATGCATAAGCCATTACCTTACCGTGCTACATAAGAACACAACCAAGTCCCACTCGGGAAGCATCACAGTATACAACAAAACTTTATGTACCTTCTAGAGAAGTCAGAATAGGAGCAATAGTCAACTTGTCTTTCAACTTCTCAAAACTATTCTCATAAGAGTTAGACTACAAAAACTTTACCTTTTTCTGAGTCAACTTAGTAAGTGGTGCAGCTATGGAAGAAAAAATCTCGACGAATCTTCTGTAATAACCCGCCAAGCCCAAGAAGCTCCAAATGTCGGTTGAAGTGGGCCATTTTGTCACTGGCTCAATATTTTGAGGATCAACCTTAATCCCCTCACTAGACACAATATTCCCCAAGAACGCAATAGCATTTAACCAGAATTCACACTTGAAAAATTTTGCATACAACGTATGATCTTTAAGGGTCTGAAGGATGATTCAGATGTGATTGGCATGGTCCTCCTCGCTCTTAGAATATACCAAAATGTCAACAATGAGTACAATGACAAACAGATATAGAAACTGATAAAAAACCCTATTCATTAGATCCATGAAAGCTATAGGGGTGTTAGTCAACCTGAAGGACATGACTAAGAATTCATAATGGTCGTATCTAGTTTGAAAAGCTGTTTTGGGAATATGTGACTCTCTAACTTTCAACTGGTGATATCTC
>NW_025849223.1:0-642 GCF_002878395.1 Capsicum annuum
GTACGAACTCTCCAAGAAGTTAATCCTGCTAAGGCATTAACGTGTAAAATAGAGGTTGGAAACCCTATTTTCTTGTCACACTCTCTTTTCCAAACAATAACTTTTCTATCGAACAAATTATTGCTATAATGGCGCATTTCCTGTGTTTGCAACCACGAGAATTCAATCAAAATGAAGAGAGTAATGATACAAGTGGATTAACACATCATAAATTCAAAAACCCATAGCAATAGAGAGTATACTACAAGGTTTCCATAACCCTAACAAATAAACTTAGCTACTCATGAATAAAACAGAAATCAAAATAGGCATATTCATCATACCAAAACTTAGAACGATCTTGGTGATAAAGATGAATAGCGAAAATAAGAGAGAGAAGCGTTTCTCTCTCTCCATCCTTAAGCTAAGCCGCTTTCTCTTGTTTTTCAAATTAATACAGAATGTGAATAATCCCTAAAAATTCAGCAATAATGTTTTTAATAACATCCTTCTCTAATAAATTGCTACTGCATCCTTAACTATTTAAAAATATTGAGTTTGCCCGGAAAAAAGTTCCCATACATCACATTCAGTCCAAAAGCTGCTTTCCTTTTTGTGTGAAGTTTTTCCTTTGCTGTCCACAGGTCCCCAAAGTGCTGTAAT
>NW_025849223.1:742-4270 GCF_002878395.1 Capsicum annuum
TAAATTGCTACTGCATCCTTAACTATTTAAAAATATTGAGTTTGCCCGGAAAAAAGTTCCCATACATCACATTCAGTCCAAAAGCTGCTTTCCTTTTTATGTGAAGTTTTTCCTTTGCTGTCCACAAGTCCCCAAAGTGCTGTAATCTTCCTCATTAATACCTGAAAAGTATGCTAATCACATAGGTCAGCTCACTTAACTAAAAATAGGCTAAAAGTGCAAGAATTATGTATTTTATTCTCAAAACTTAGCTAAAACATGGGCAAGTTATGGTGCTTAGACGTATAAATACGCCCAACATCATCACCCCACACTTAAAGCTTTGTTTGTCCTCAAACAAAATAAAACATCCATGCAAATACCTAACTAAACTTCACAAGAGTAACACAAAATTTTCAACAAGACATACACGACAATTATTAACAAAGAGTAGATTTCTTGATCATTACTAGAAACAACTCACCCTCCAACATAGAGTCATTAAGTTGGTTAATTCGTATGCACAAGTTAAGCCAAAAAAAATCGTACAAAACTACCCAACAATCATCAACCATGTGCGCTCACACAAATTGTTACCCATAATCACTCATAGTTTTGCATTTTTCAGAAATATGGGTATAAGAACTTGCTTGCTCTCACTCTCACAAAGAATTCTTAGATTACAACTGATGACCATATGCTTGCCCTTAGTGTAATGCTCCACTAATATCAGAATGCTAAGGTTAGGATCAAATAGGTCTTTACGGGTTGTAAAGTAGGCTAAAGGGACGGGTAGGACTATTTTGGCCAGAAATGGTGACTATGTTCCCTAAGCGCTTTAATACACTACCTTATGCCATTTACACTAACTTTTAACAACCACTCTACCTTCCTTTCATCTACTAACCCCACTACACCCATTTTGTTACTCAATCAAAAACACTATGATGGGAATATACAACTCTTTTTTTTTCTTTTTTTTTTATTATTATTTTTTTTATTTTTTAAGCATCCCTATGATAGCCACCCTCAATCACAATATTTTCATGTACCAATAACTAAACTTTGGGGCATCACTTTTACCATTTTCCTCTTATTTTGCCACACTCTTTACTCAACTTGATTCTACAATTTAAAGCGCTTAGGAGCTTTTGGATCAAATTATGGTCTTTTAAAAAAAATGGATTAGGCTACATATGGGGTTGCCAAAGAAAATAGCTAAAGGCTCAATGGGTGTTCACTAGGACAATTCACAAAGGTAGGTAAAAAGAAGATAAAAAATCAGGGCTGCCAAAGAAATGCCTAAATCACCTCCTAAACTCACAATCTTTATTTCGCTTCACACACACACTAGGCAAGTTCTAGCATCAGCCGCAACAAAGAATATACAATAACCTTACACACACATGGCACATGGTCAACTTAATTGGGAGCATTATAGATTCTTGACCCAACAGATAAATGAATTAAACCATAAACAATCATCACAGAATGAGTCACAACTTAGAGGCTAAATGTTTCAATAGTAGTGATTCAGCATAAACTCCGGTTATAATGCCATGCTGTCTATAAGAACAATTTCATGCAAAAATCTGACTAATTACAACTAACTAACTACAACTAAATCAAAAACGACTATAGAATAAATGCGGGCAACCAGTACGCAATACAACAGACAAGGCAATCTAGGCGTACACATACTTATACCCGCACCCTACACTAAGAAGGAACACACTGCCCTCAGTGTAAATAAATAAGTGAAAACCTGGTTAGTCAGACTCCTCCTCTACATCCGGGGTCATATCCCCTACGTCAGAATCATCATTAGAGTCTTCATCATCAGAGTTGTCCTCCACATCAGAGTCTAGCAGTCGGTGATCATCATCTATCGGCACATCATCATCTAGAGGTTCTTCAAAATTTACCCCCACTCCACACATGGCCTGAGCATGCTCATTAAGCGGGTAGTCATAGTCCAACTGCAAAATATCTGCATCAGTTGGCACACGACCCCCATTCATCATAGTAAACCTAGTCATGCCATACAGATGGCAACAAAAACTCTCATCTCGAGCATGTCTCTCAGCAGTGGTAAGGTTGATTCCTTGACTAGTTTTTGGATCTTTGATCCTCAATGTTCTCTTTCCTTAAAATTGCAGTCAACAAGTTGCTGAAACTAAAATAGGACCTTTTGTGCACCCTTGCTTTTCACATCGACATTTGTATAACTGCACCAATGTTGATGGGAACATTCGTTATTAGAGCATATACCAAGCAGACTCGATCACGCATGACCTTAGTGTATTGTGTCCTAGGAATCAAGCAGGAATTGACTATTCTTAACCATATGCGAGCTTCTCAGTTCAAACAAGCATATGGGTAAGTATTGTAATGACCATTATCTTTATGATGAGTCCACCGGGTCATGGACCTTGATCCACACAACGTATGTCTGATGGCTCTGTAGGGAGGTCTGTTGTAAAGCTCCTTGAGTGGTGATTGATCCACACTTGGAGTACCCAGGAAGGAGTTGAAGAAATCAGAGTTCAATTGCAAGAATTGCCCCCGAATCTTTACTTCATATCCCGTAGTCCTTGGGGACCAGTTGGCATAAAACTCTCGAGTCAAATCAAGAATATATTCGCCCATGTCTCAGAAGATAAAGTCAAGATTTAGTGCCATAATCTTCGCCAAAATGCGAGGGCAGTTCTTTGCTAAACTTTCCTTCTGCATCGACTCCACATGTACATATTTATTCACTTTATTGTTTCTATACCATTCCTTCCCTTCCTCCTCCAGAACCCATTTGATCCCAAAAGTATGTCGAGGCACTTGAAGAGAGGAGGAATCAGCCTGGTCCTTTCTTGACCTTTTTTGACCTTTTTGTGAGCTGGATGCTTTCTCCTTTCCCTGTCGTCCTTTCGGAGTCATGGTACCTGAGATCATAATAGGGTCATGTTAGTCTCATTTCATAAAATTCACTATAATCAAAAAAGAAAATAGTGATGGCACCACCCCATACTTCATTTGTTTCCACAAACTAATTAAGTGAGGGATGTCGATTACTTAGACTTCATCGACATACATTTAGATGGTATGTGCCAAAAACATTATTAGTGCAGTCACACTTTCAACCCTTCACTTTACATAACAATTTCTCATATTGATAAAGAGAAGCAGCACACAATGGTCCTGTAATCTTGACTATCATTTCCAACTTTATTTCATTGCAGAAATGCAATCTTTGAACAAGACTACCACATAGAAATCTTATCATGCTATAGCATAGAAACAATTACACAATCTTATACTTTTGGATAACTATGATCATTACATTGATGAACAAGTCACTCACACAGTCAAGCTTACAACTCCTAAAATTATGCATTAAACTTTAAAATTTCAACTCCATAATAATAAAAAAATTATGATAGTGAATATAGTCAATACATGCCAGAGTAAAATCAAGATCACCTACGAGAATCCTTTCACTCAATGAGATGTATTTTTCAAAAATCATAACAAGCTAACCATACTCTTATCACCAAG
>NW_025849224.1:0-4407 GCF_002878395.1 Capsicum annuum
AAAAAAAAAAAAAAAAAAGGAAATTGGTTGGGGGTTGGGGGTGAGGGTAGGGTAAGAAAAAGTCTTTGATTTTTTTAAAAAATAAATTAGGGTAGCGGTTTGGCGGGGGATGGGGTCGGATCGAGGCAGGGGGTAGGATAAGCAGAAGTTGGAAATTTTTTTAAAAAATTAAAAAAAATAAAAGAGGGGAGGGGGTGAAGGGGGCGGGGTAGGAGGTGGATTAAATATATAAGATGAAGGGTAAAATAAGATTATATAATATTAAGTAAGGATATAATTGAAAAAAAAAAAAGAAAAAAAGTAAATCATGGGATACCACCAAATCGGCGGTTACATAAAGTGAGGATTTTCATGGTTTTTAAACCATCGAATTAAATCATACCATATATTTTAGGAAATAATAAAAACAGACACAATTTTATTAATAACTATATCATACTATACTATGGGAAACCATCATCCAAACAGAGTGTAAGTATCCCACCTTTTATATCTGATTAAAAAAATATTTTTCTTTTTGTTATAAATGTATTTATATTATAGTGAATGTCTATCAAGATCTATCAAGATCTACTTTGATATCTATTAGGATTTGAAGCATCCGTCTTTTATTCAGACTAAGAGTAAATTTCTCCTATAATAGAGGGTTTTTGTTCATTGTATTTACAATCTGATGATCTCTCATCCCTCAAAAGTAGAAATAAGAACCACTCTCTCTATTCTCTCTACTCTTCTTCTTTATTCTTTATTATTTTATAATACGTTATCAGCACGAGACTCTATCAAATAAGGTGAGATTATAAATCTAAAGGTCAAGGTTAGTAATTCCTTATGTTATTTGTATTTTTCTATTAATGATATAATTATTGTTGGATTTGAGGAAAAAAATTGATTTGGAACCATTTATGTTTTAAATTCATTCCTCAAGAACAATATTATCAAAAGAGATGATAATATTTGGGTTCAAGTCCCATCGATTTATGCCTAAGACGTCTTTATATGGATAAAATATTGAGTTTGAATCTCAATACACCATATTGATGATATTGTGATGGCTAAGGCAAAATAATGAGTATTGGATGAAAAGTCATGAAATTCGACCCATTGAATATGCTTCATTCCATGAAGTGAATGTGGTAGCAATATATGATAAGTCTGAAATATGACAACTTACTTCATTCTTGAGGTGTATGTGGTAGCAGTGCATAATATGTCTGAAAGAAGACAAGTGATTGAATGCACAAATATAATAATGATCATAAAAAATGATGATATTTTCATACGCTTATATGATTATAAGATATACTAGAGAAAAATTCTCTACATCATATGTATGCCTCGATTTGCTTCTGAAGTAGCAAAATCTTGAAAGAGGTTATAAGCTATCATAATTTGATAGGCTTAAGGCACGATTATATTCCATTCCTGGGGAATGAGAAACTTATTAATGCAAACGTGCGCTTGATTGTGATTGTATCACAACTCACCTCCGAAAAAGGTTGAATAATTTTGAAATCTATTTCTGAAGTAGTAAATCTGAAATTTATTCATATAATAGTAAATCTGAAATTTACTAAAGCAAAAACATATATCATGGTAAACTTGGAGTTTACTACATTAAAAGTTCATAAGTTGACATGAATGATTGTGATATTCCGAAGATGTGCATACTGAGTATTGAACATATATTGAAGAATTAGAAAATTCTTCATGAAGTTTAATTTTGTTTGTTCTCATGATAAGTTGGTTGGACTAACTAATTTTGGGATTGGATTCCTCAAAATCTGAAAAGAATAAAAGGTGAATATGGGTCCGTTCACCTATCATGTGATATGTTGAAAAGATGCATCAATAAGATGATCACATGTACATTCATGGTCAACCTACGTTTGACATTCATAAAGTTACTTGTTCAATATAAATTGAGCATAATTTTTAGATTGTGCAATCAAGAAAGTTATCTTGATGGTGATGGTTTGGCATTGAGTGCATTTGATAAATAGCTAAACCATCGCTAATGAGAACAAAGCTTCATGTGTTGGTCTGAAATATGATATGTTGCATGCAATAACACTTGTATGTATTAGACCAATAAATTGTGATTATTTCTTCCCTCTCAATTGGTTCAACGTCGGGAATCAATTATTTCATCTAATAATTTTGATGTGCGTATACGATTAATGAATATACCATAATGCACAAAGATGAATTCCTCAAAGAAGTAGAGGATGTATGTTAGTTTTCCTAACACAAGGGGGAGATTATAAGCGCTATGAAATATGTTAGGAATTATCACCATATCTTCATCCAAAAGATAATTCAAGTCAAATGCCGAAAACATCTCATATCTAGAGCAAGTGCTCTTATTTTGTGTTCCTAAAGGACAGAGTCTATGCATGCATGAAGCGTGGTAGACTAATCGGTTCCAAATGAAATAGTCCTTGAAAAATAAGGAGCAAATAATCATAATAAGAAGGCAATGAACTCTTGAAGAGCCTACAACATAACACTTCATGAAACCTTATGTAAGGTTCATGTGCCTGAAAATAATGAAGTGATGAGATCTCAAAATATTATGTCGCATTGTGAACCGATACTAAATGATATATCATCAATATATTTGACACAATATTGGCGCAATATTGTGAAAGATTACGAGGATCTAAATTCTATGTTTATTTAAACATGCTGACGTAGAAACATTTATCAAGTGACATGAAAGGATGCATCTTGGTAAGTATAAAACTTATTTAATTTGCAGTCCAGATATTTGAAGATGTCACTCATGAAATGTTGAATATTGTCACTTGACAAAATTTATGTGAAAACTTTTAAGAATTCAAACTGCTTAAAGCATATAAAAGTTTCTGGGAAACTTATTTATAATCCTTATATTGTATAAGTTTATTGCTTGAACATCATTGAAACTATTGGAGAGTTTTCAAAACAATAGATTATTAGATGAAATTCAAAATATATCGAATTGGATTGGTTATGAAGTATCATATCTTAGTGCAATTGATCCACTCCTGCACCTTGCAAATACTACAAGGCCTATAGCCTTTTCAGTCAATTTGTTAGCAAGGTATATTTCTGCTCCTACTATGAGACATCAAAATGGGATAAAACACATAAGTTTGTTTTATTCTAAAGATTGCAGTCCCGATCTTATTGGTCATGATGATGTTGGGTACTTATTTGACCCGCATAAAGCTCGATCTCAAATAGTCTATGTGTTCATATGTGGTGGTACTGCCATATCTTAGAGATATACAAAGCAGTCTATCGTAGCCACTTCATCGAATCATGCTGAAATAATAGCTATTCATGAAGCAAGCCGAGAATATGTATGGTTGAGGTCCATGATACATCTCATTCGAGAAAAATATGGTGTGAAATATGATAATCTACCCGTAATTTTATACAGAGATAATTCAGCATACATAGCACATCTTAAGGGAGGATTCATAAATGGAGATAGAAGGAAGCATATTTTGCCAAAGCTTTTCTACATACATGAGTTACAAAAGAATGATGATATTAACGTGCAACAGATTCGTTCAACTGACAATGTGGCTGATTTATTCACCAAATCTTCTCCAATTGCAACTTTCAAGAAGATGCTGCACAAGATCGGGATGCAAAAGTTCTAGGATGTTCTCATTAGGGGGAGCAAATACGCGTTGTACTCTTTTTCCCTTTCAAGGTTTTGTCCCACCGAATTTTCCTTGTAAGGTTTTTAATGAGGCAGCCTATATGCGTATTGTTAGAGATGTGTACTCTTTTTTCTTCACTAAATTTTTTTCCCACTGAGTTTTTTATAGTAAGGTTTTAACGAGTCACATTATCTATCTAGACATTCAAGGGGGAGTGTTATAGATGTATTTACATTATAGTAAATGTCTATCAAGATCTATCAAGATCTACTTTGATATCTATTAGGATTTGAAGCATCCGTCTTTTACTCAGGCTAGGAGTAAATTTTTCCTATAAATAGAGGGATCCGTCTTTTACTCAGGCTAGGAGTAAATTTTTCCTATAAATAGAGGGATTTTGTTCATTATATTTACAATATTCTTTCATCTATGTTATATAAAAATATATTTTTTTGGATTGTTCTACATACGAGTACATTCGTATTTGACCTCTATATTTCAGGTTCTGAGGCCCAGTCTAGCGGTCCTGCTAAACAGTAGATTATTGTCAAACATTCAGAGTAGGTGAGACTCTCTTACTTCGAAAGGCATCTTGTTCACTTATGTTGATCTTAATTGGTTTTAGTTCATGGTCCAACCAGGGGCCTTATTTTGGTTTCAGACAGATTGTTATTTCCAGTTGTAGTAGATATTTTACATACTCATATTAAATGGTTTGGGTTTTGTTAAACTTATGTCTGCATTGATCTTT
>NW_025849225.1:0-820 GCF_002878395.1 Capsicum annuum
GGAATGCCCCGACGTACTATGTTGGCGAAAAATGATCGTGATGAAGGTCCGAGGCATCGAGTAAAACAATGGAGTTTAGCCTAGGACTAGTTTAGACTAGGATTTATATTTTCGGACTGTATAATTGGACTGGACATTACATTTTGGATTGTTTTGTTTTATTTATCGTTTGATTATTTTGCGTGCTTTTGTGTGGTTTATACATTTCTTAGTGCCAAAAATAGTCGATACACTCTACCAAGTGACCGTGGTTGAACCACGGGATCGAGGGGTGCCTAACACCTTCCTCTCGGTCAACAGAATTCCTTAGCCGGAGTCTCCGTTCGCAAACCAGTTTAAAGAGTCGAATGGTTTTGAAAAGGATTTTTCAATGGTGACTTGGCACACCAGATTATGCCAAGTTGTGACTCTGAGTAAAAAATGTAAATAATCCTTTTCCGAAATAAATTTTCATTTCTTGTCACTTAAATAATAAAACCCTTTTCGAACATTAAATTATAACAATCTCTTTGGAGTACGTAAAAAAGGGTGTGACAGCTCTGGCGACTCTGCTGGGGACAGTATGAGAATTTGAGATTATTTTTGAGTCGTATCGGCTTTGTTTGGCATTATGAGTGTATAAGCATTGTTTGTGATTATTGTTGATGTTATTTTCACTTTTGTGTGTTTTCGTTCTCTTTGTTTATAGTATTTATCCTATGTGTTACCGCTTTATATCTGTCATCATGAGTTCCCCCCCCGGCCTTCTTTCTGCAAAAAGTCCGTAGGAAACGTGTTGTACACAATCTCTAGTTAAGTCACCCTTATTTTAGGGGGGGGG
>NW_025849225.1:920-1291 GCF_002878395.1 Capsicum annuum
TAGGCAAAAACGAAAAAGAAAAAAATAGAAAAAGTGAGTCGAAAAGAGTGAAAAAAAAAGAAATGAAAAAAACAGAGGAATGTTGTAGTTTATTTTAGAATTCTTTATGGCTTTGGTTCTTCACAATCCAAAAACTCAAAAAGATTTTTTAGGTTTTGCATTTGTCTTCTCAAAGTACCATAAATTCAAAAAAAAAAAAGAAGAAAAGTTTTGTTTGCCTCTTCTACTTATTTGTCAAAAAAACAAAAATACCAAAAAGATTTTTTCTTCGTAATTGGTGGTGTCAGTCTTAGTTAAAGTGTCTAGCTGAAAATCCAAAAATTTTTTTTGGTAGTGTCTTTTAAGTTAGGGTCAATTTATCGTTAATTGTC
>NW_025849226.1:0-3352 GCF_002878395.1 Capsicum annuum
TCCATTGGCGAAATAGAACTAATGTTGACCATAGGGCCTGTTGAGTTCGCCATAGAGTTTCAAGTATTGAATATAGAATCCTCTTACAATCTGTTGTTGGAAAGGTCGTGGATTCACAAGGCCAAGGCGGTTGCGTCTACACTGCACCAAATGATTAAGTTTGAGCATGACAGGCAAGAAGTAGTTATTAACGGTGAAGAAGATTTGTCAGCCTATGAAGATTCTCCCTTGTCTCTTATTGAAGCAAATAACGTAGAGGAGACATTCGTCTATCAAATTTTTTATACAGTTCCAGTGAATCGTATCTTTGAATGGCAGGCTATACCGGGACCACAATTGTCCTCTGCTTCTATCATGATGGTGAGTGAACTTTGGAAATACGGATTTAAGCCAGGAAAGGGTTTGGGAGAGTCTCTGCACGGTATAGTTCGTCCCATATGTCCGAGTGAGAACGTGGGCACGTTTGGTCTGGGATTTGAGCCTACGGCTGAAGATCTGAAGAAAGCCAAGGGAAGGAAAAAGAAAATATGGTCACTCCCTCGCCCAATGCCACTACTCAGTGAATCATTTATTAAGAGTGGTGTCACAAAGCATGTGAAATTTAAAGTTGAATTGGTTGATGACTTCCAGAACCTTTTTATTGAAGTTGATATGGTCGAAGCAGGAGAAGGTACCAGTATAGCCGACGTGCAATTCATAGGTCCAGTTGTCCGGCTCAATAATTTGGAAGTCACTCCTCTCCCCATCAGGAGGGAGTTTTGATAGTTTATTTTGTTTTTCTTTCTGTTTATCCAAGTTATTTCAGGGTTGTAATTCGGATTTTAGTTTGTTTATGTTATGTTGGCATCTGTGTTTAAACCCTTCTATCTTTTATTTAATGAAATGCAATGTCCCTTTTGTTTTGTGTCTAATATATTTTGTTTTTCTTTTCTTACACAGTTCTCTTTATGCTGATTCTAATGACATGACATGCATGCGGAATTTTCAGCCTGATCTTAAAATCCAAACTAATCAAGATGTAATAAAGCAGGATGGGGAATATGATGAAGAAGAAGCACTAGAAGAAATAAGCAAAGAGTTGGAACAGTTTGAAGACAAACCGAATCCTAATTTGAATGAGACTGAGCCAATAAATCTAGGGGATAAAGAAGATGTTAGGGAAACTAAAATCAGTGTACATGTTTTGCCACAGCTAAAAGATGGAATGATTCAAGCATTAATTGATTATAAAGATGTTTTTGCATGGTCTTATGATGATATGCCTAGTTTAAGCACTGAACTAGTGGCTCACAAATTGCCAACTGATCCTACATTACCTCCTGTCAAACAGAAGTTGAGGAAGTTTAAAACGGATGTAAGTATTAAAATTAAAGAGGAAATCATGAAACAACTTGAAGCCAAAATAATTCGAGTAGCTCGCTATCCCATTTGGTTATCCAATGTTGTTCCCGTACCAAAGAAAGATGGCAAAATTCGAGTATGTGTTGATTACCATGATTTAAACAGAGCAAGTCCGAAAGATAATTTTTCACTGCCCAACATCCACATTTTGTTAGACAACTGTGCTAAACACGAGGTTGCCTCTTTTGTGGATTGCTATGCCGGATATCACCAGATCATTATGGATGATGACGATGCAGAGAAGACGTCTTTTATCACACCATGGGGGACTTATTGTTATCGAGTGATGCCGTTCGGTTTGAAGAATGCTGGAGCAACATACATGAGAGTCATGACCACTATGTTTCATGATATGATGCATAAGGAGATTGAGGTCTACGTGGATAATGTAATTATTAAGTCAAAAAGTCAGGCCGACCATGTTAAAGATTTGAGAAAGTTCTTTGAAAGGCTTCGTAGGTATAATCTCAAACTCAACCCGACAAAATATATATTTGGAGTTCCATCTGGAAAGCTGTTGGGGTTTATAGTCAGCCGTCGGGGAATTGAATTGGATCCCTCGAAAATCAAAGCCATTCAGGATTTGGCCCCGCCTAAGAATAGAACGGAGGTGATGAGTTTGCTTGGTAGACTGAACTACATTAGCAGGTTTATTGCTCAACTCACAACCACTTGTGAACCTATATTCAAGTTGCTGAAAAAGAGTGCTGCGGTAAAATGGACTGAAGAATGTCAAGAAGCATTCGATCAAATCAAAAGATATTTGTCAAATCCACCCGTGCTGGTACCCCCGGATCCTGGTAGGCCTTTGATCTTATATTTATCAGTCATGGAAAATTTTTTCCGTTGTGTCCTGGGTCAACATGATGTCACAGGCAAAAAGGAGCAGGCTATTTATTATCTTAGCAAGAAGTTCACCGCATATGAGGCCAGGTATACTTTTCTTAAAAGGACGTGTTGTGCCTTAACTTGGGTAGCACAGAAGTTGAAGCATTATCTCTCATCCTATACTACCTATCTCATCTCCCGCATAGATTCTTTGAAGTATATCTTTCAGAAGCCTATGCCGACGGATCGATTGGCAAAGTGGAAAATATTGCTTACCGAGTTCGACATTGTATATGTGACTCGAACCGCCATGAAAGCCCAAGCCTTGGCAGATCATCTTGCTGAGAATCCCATCGATGAAGAGTACAAGCCATTAAAGATATATTTTTCTGATGAAGAAATGTCGTGTGTCGATGAAGTCATTATAGATGCTGATCCAGGTTGGAGGTTATTCTTTGATGGAGCTGTCAATATGAAAGGAGTTGGAATAGGTGCGGTTCTTATCTCTGAATCGGGACAACATTTCCCTATAACAGCACAACTTTGATTTTACTATACTAATAATATGGCAGAGTATGAAGCCTGCATTCTTGGTTTGAGGTTAGCTGTTGATATAGGAGTCCAAGAATTATTGGTGTTGGGGGATTCGGATTTGCTCGTCCATCAAATTCAAGGCGATTGGGAGACACAAGATTTGAAGCTCATCCCGTATCGACAATGCTTGCAGGAGCTATGTCAACGGTTTGTGTTAGTAAAATTTAGGCATATTACAAGGATTCGCAATGAAATTGATGCTTTAGCCACTCTGTCTTCAATGCTCCAACATCTTGATAAAGCCTACATCGATCCAGTGCATATACAAAGTCATAATCAACATGCTTACTGTAATGCGGTTGAAGAAGAGCTCGATGGAGAACCCTGGTTCTTGGATATCAAGCGGTACATTCAGTCAGGAGAATACCCATCATATGCCACCAACAATCAAAAGAGGACTATTAGGCGTTTGGCTAGTGGATTTTTCTTAAGTGGGGGAATCTTGTATAAGAGAATCCCAGATCTCGGACTTTTGAGGTGTGTAGATGCAAGAGAAGCCTCGGTAATCATGGTTGAAATACACTCTGGA
>NW_025849227.1:0-1863 GCF_002878395.1 Capsicum annuum
TTACAAAAGACAAAATAACAGACGTATGCAATATTAGATAAATAAATGGACAGAAGAGAATTAAAGAAAGAAATTAGCCGTCGGGCCCACCCAAGTTGATAAAGTCTTGCTAAAGTTTTTAAAAAGGATTTGAAGTCCACAAAAAAGTTAAGATTTGAAGTACAAGGATGCCTATAAATACCCCTTTTATGGAAGACTTAAACACGTCCCAAAGAGAGAAAAAAACAAGAAAAAATCAAGAGTGAGAAAGTATTTTAATTTTCTTAAGTTCTTTAAGTTTCTTAGTTCTTAAAGTTTGTAAGTTATTTTTTCTAGTTAAACCTTTTATTCCTATAACAATTAAACCCATATGCATCAATAGCATTCTATTATTTTTTAGATTTCTTAAGGAATTAGTATTTACTAAATCTAGTATTTTAAAATCTTCTCCTATAGCCGATATTTGTTCTTCTCTATAATGTCTGTATAACTGATTATCAGTAGAAAAATATCCGGCGTTATATAGTGTTTTAGGATTTAATAATTTTAATTGATGTTGTTGGAAAATTTGTAAGTCTTTGTCTACATCTATCATTTCGTTAAGTTCTTGGTTCTGCTCCATATTAGGTTGTCGTCTGCATATTGTAGATAATATATTATTATTTCCTATTCTATTCTTTGAAAAACTTATTCTTTGTCTTTCTTCTCCTTGTCTTTCATTATTTTCGATGGTTCTCCGTCTATTTGATAGAAAGTCCATTTTTGTGGTTTTCTTATTATATTTTTTCGCTCTTGTTTAGGAGTTAATTCAATTCGTTTTAATTGGTTAATAAGTTCGTCTATTTCGAGGTTATTTTTTGGTTGGACTTCTTTATTTATTAAGATGTCTATTTTCTTATGTAATTCGGGTAATTCTGGTTCTCCTGGAGGGATTTTTTAGTTTCTTTGCCTTTAATTAAGATGTCTATCTTTTTGTGTAAGTCTAATAATAATTCTATTATGGTATTATTTTGTTTTAGTAAAATTTTATCTGTTTGACTTGAAGGTATATGCCTCGATAATCCTTCAGGTTCACTATGATAATTTCTTGATTTTTCTAGTGCTTTATTGTAATTTATATCTTCTTCACTCATGAAAGTGATATTTCTTCTAATCTTTTTGTTATTTCTTGCAAATCTTTGATCTCTGTTGTTATATTTTCTACTTGTTCTACCAGCTTAGATATTAGTTGAGTTGTTTTTACTTCCAATTCTTTAGGTCTTTCTATTATAGTTTTTATTAGTTTTTCAATTTCTAATTTTGTAGGTATTTTTTCTAAATTAAACTTGTGGTTCAAATACTAATTTTCCTGTCTATTTCTACTTCTTGTGACTTTAGATAATCTAAATTTTGTTTTATCTTATCTAGTGTCTTTTTATGTTTATTCTGAGTAACTTCTATTTGGTCTAGAGTTCTTATTATACTGTTATCTTTTTCCTGAGTTTTTTCGCTTGTATTTATCAAAAAATCTATTATTGTGTTGTATTGTTTATCGTCCGAATGTAAAATATGTTCTCCCTGGTTGAAATTACACCTTATGGTGGAGTTATTTTTTAATATTCTATATTTCTTTTCTGTTTGAAAACTAAGATCTAGGTAATCGAGGTGTTTTAACAAAGCTATCTTGTTATCCTAAGTGGTTTAAGTTAAGGTATTTTTTGCTTAGCTTAGTTTGATATTTCAATCTACTATTTGTATAGGTTATATCCAATTCTACTTCTTGTATATTTTCTATCAGCCTAGATTGTTCGTTAATTAATGCTTTTTTGTAATAGTTAGATGTCATGGTAATTATTTTGTCTGTTTCTTTAAAATTTAAAATATCTATTTCTAGATTTCTTATTT
>NW_025849228.1:0-1072 GCF_002878395.1 Capsicum annuum
TGAAGACTCGACTCACTTCAGCCCCTATTTTGACTTTACTTGATGGTTTTGATGGTTTTGTGCTGTACTGTGATGCTTCGAGAGTTGGGTTGGGTTGCGTATTGATGCAGAAGGGTAAGGTGATAGCTTATGCTTCTAGACAGTTGAAACCCCATGAGAAAAATTACCCCACCCATGACCTTGAGTTGGTTGCTGTTGTGTTTGCTTTGAAAATCTAGAGACACTATTTGTATGGTGTCCTTGTTGATGTTTTCACTGATCATAAGAGTCTGCAGTATGTGTTTACCCAAAGAGAATTGAATCTTAGGCAGAGACGATGGTTAGAATTATTAAAGGACTATGATATGAGTGTGCTATACCATCTGGGCAAGGCCAATGTTGTGGCTAATGCCCTAAGTAGAGTGTCCATGGTCAGTGTTTCGTATGTGGTAGAAGGTAAGAAAGAGTTGGCTCGTGATGTACATCATTTGGCTAGATTGGGGGTTAGGTTGTTTGACTCTGCTAAAGGTAGTATAGGGGTTCAGAGTAGTTCCGAATCCTCCTTGCTTTCGAAAGTGAAGGAAAAGCAATACTTAGATGCTAGTTTGGTCAGACTGAAGGAGTCAGTCAAGGACAAAAAAGTAGAGGTTTTCTCCCAAGAGGGAGATGGTGTGTTGAGATTTTAAGGTAGATTGTGTTTCCTAAATGTTGATGATCTGAGACAGAGGATTATGGCTGAAGTGCATGGGGCACGATATTTTATTCATCCTGGTGCCACCAAGATGTACCGAGACTTGCGAGAAATCTATTGGTGGAGTGGGATGAAGAAAAATATAGCAGCGTTTGTAGCTAAGTGTGCAACATGCCAACAGGTTAAAGTTGAAAACCAAAGACCTGGTGGTATGATGCAAGAGTTTAGTATTCCCACCTGGAAGTGGGAAGAGATAAATATGGACTTTGTGATTGGTTTACCTCCTTCCCGATGCCATCATGATTCTATTTGGGTTGTGGTTGATAGGTTGACTAAGTCTGCTCATTTTTTGCCGGTTTATACTTCATATACTGCTGAGGATTACGCTAGATTGTATATCCG
>NW_025849228.1:1172-1729 GCF_002878395.1 Capsicum annuum
TTGAAAACCAAAGACCTGGTGGTATGATGCAAGAGTTTAGTATTCCCACCTGGAAGTGGGAAGAGATAAATATGGACTTTGTGATTGGTTTACCTCCTTCCCGATGCCATCATGATTCTATTTGGGTTGTGGTTGATAGGTTGACTAAGTCTGCTCATTTTTTGCCTGTTCATACTTCATATACTGCTGAGGATTACGCTAGATTATATATACGAGAGCTAGTCAGACTGCATGGAGTTCCCTTGTCTATCATTTTGGATAGGGGTACTCAGTTCACTTCGCAATTTTGGAAAGCTTTTCAGAAGGGTCTTGGTACCCTAGTGCTTTTGAGTTCTGCTTTTCATCCGCAGACTGATGGACAGGCTGAGCGGACCATCCAGACCTTAAAGGATATATTGAGAGCTTGTGCACTTAACTTTAAGCGAAGTTGGGATAATTACTTACCGTTGATATAGTTTGCTTACAATAACAGTTTCCACTCTAGTATTGGCATGGCTCCGTTCGAAGCCATATATGGGAGGAAGTGTAGATCATCCATAGGTTGGTTCGAGGTGGGT
>NW_025849229.1:0-2414 GCF_002878395.1 Capsicum annuum
TGGGACAGAAGCAGTCATCCCTACAGAAGTTGAAATTCCCTCTCTTCGAGTCATTGTAGAAGCAGACATTGATGATGACGAATGGGTAAAAACCCGACTGGAACATTTGAGTTTGATTGAGGAAAAAAAGCTAACGTCTGTATGTCATGGCCAGTTGTATTAGAGGAGGATGGCTCGAGCGTATAACAAAAAGGCCCATCCCAGGAATTTTGAAGTTAGTCAGTTGGTATTGAGACATATCCTTCCTCACCAGGTTGAAGCGAAAGGCAACTTCTCCCCTAACTGGAAAGGTCCCTTTGTTGTGAAGAAAGTGTTGCCCAATGGAGCCTTATATTTGACAGATATTGAAGGCAAAATGGCAAAAATGGCTATCAATTCTGATACGGTCAAAAGATACTATGTATTATATTTGATCCTTTATTGAGTTTATTGCATGTTTTGTACTTGTATTCTTGAAGATTAATATGATGAAGGCATTTTATTCTTCTATCCAAACATGGTGTCATCCTTTGTTTACCCATTTGAGCTTCGTTTTATTTTTCTTTCATATCCCTCTTTTGGAATCAAAATATAGTCAAAGATAAATGTCAAGAAAATAAGAATAAAAGAAAAAATTCGAAAATAAAAAAAAATCAAAATCAAATCAAAACAAAGAACAAGCTGATGGAACTACGTACGACCTGATTCTCCTCTCTCGGGAGTGAGATATTTAGGCTTCCCTATTTTGGGCTCGGTCCAACCAAATGAAGATCTAAGATTCACCCAGTCAACAAAGCTGGGGCATGAGTTAATGTGTTGTTTGAGTCGATTCCAAAAGTTGTAAGTCCCATCCCTACTTCAAGTATCGTTTGGGCCCCTTACCATCTTTTCTAACCTTAACCAAAAGTCAAGTTACAACCAAAGAAAGTCCTTCAGATCAATTTTTGATAATGTTAAGGCTAAGCATGCAATGGATATGATGATACATTGTGAGGTACCACTTGTCTCCCTCAGCATAAAAAATCAGGAAAGAAATACAAAAATGAGAG
This sequence comes from Capsicum annuum, assembly GCF_002878395.1. NCBI lineage: Eukaryota > Viridiplantae > Streptophyta > Magnoliopsida > Solanales > Solanaceae > Capsicum > Capsicum annuum. The sequence goes on from NW_025849229.1 coordinate 1,029, forward strand.
AGTCTTATTGGTGAAAACCCCGTGGGCATCATAAGGCGATGGTGAGTTGAGAGAAATACAAAAATGAGAGAGTCTTATTGGTGAAAACCTTTGCAGGCACCATAAGGCGATGGTGAGTGGAGAGAAATAAAAATGAGAAAGTCTTATTGGTGAAAACCTTTGCAGGCACCAAAAGGCGATGGTGAGTGGAGAGAAATAAAAATGAGAGAGTCTTATTGGTGAAAACCCTCGGGCACCGTAAGGCGATGGAGAGTTCAAGAGAAAAGTGAAAAGTGAAAAGAAAGAGATTTGTTGGCAAAAGTCTTTCAAGATACCGTCAATCGAATGTGATGTATGAGTCCAATGGATTTGAAGAAGCGGCTCAGCGGTAAAGGCACGAACTTAACAACAAATGGGGAGTTTGGATGGGAAGATCAGGCAGCTCAATCCAAAATGCATGTCATATGGGAAGATCAGGCAGCTCAATCCAAAATGCATGTCATACTCATTGGAGTTGGTTGTCGTATTTAGATAAGTTTTCTTTTTGAATATGGGACATTGCCCTTTTCTTTCATTTACATATTCATGCTTTTTGTCTTTCTTATGTTATTTGTAAAAATAAAAGTCACCATCATTTCTTTACATTTTAAGTCAAGTCTGTGTCAACACAAGCGAGAAAGGATTTCAAAATTTACCACCATTCTTTCCAATTATATGAGAAAAAGCCAAGGAACAGCATAGGAAATAAATATGATCATAATTCAACACGAAGCAAAGGAAGTCTAACAACCGACAGACTATTGGATCCGTGGAAGCATTCAGATTTGGGAAAAGAGTGCACCTCAGGGGGCATGGTAAAATGGAAACCCATTGTTTGAGTCAGAACTCATTTCCCTCAATCTGGATCCGGGTCGATGATACGGCAAGACAGGGCTGTTAGCGATTTGGAACAAAGATGAAAGGAACGAGTGCTAGGCAAATACCTGAGAAGCCAAGATCTGCAACCCACCACTAAGTTTTTAACTGACAAATTTTCTTTGTTGATATAGGGGAAAATTCGTTTCACTTAATTTAGCTATCATTGGAAATGCACATCCATGGGATTTTACTTTATGTTCAGGACCCTCCTGAAAAATGGAATTTTACTTTCTGTTCAGGACCCTCCTAAAAAATGGGATTTTACTTTCTGTTCAGGACCCTCCTGAAAAATGAGTTTTTACTTTATGTTCAAGACCCTCCTGAAAAATGGGATTTTACTTTCTGTTCAGGACCCTCCTGAAAAATGGATTTTACTTTCTGTTCAGGACCCTTCTGAAAAATGGGATTTTACTTTTTGTTCAGGACCCTCCTGAAAAATGGGATTTTACTTTCTGTTCAGGACCCTCCTGAAAAATAGGATTTTACTTT
>NW_025849230.1:0-250 GCF_002878395.1 Capsicum annuum
TTCACAACAAAGGGACCTTGCCAGTTAGGGGAGAACTTGCCTTTCACTTCAACCTGGTGAGGAAGGATAAATCTCAATACCAACTGACCAACTTCAAAATTCTTGGGACGGACCTTTTTGTTATACGCTCGAGCCATCCTCCTCTGATACAACTGGCCATGACACACAGACGTTAGCCTTTTTTCCTCAATCAAACTCAAATGTTCCAGTCGGGGTTTTACCCATTCGTCATCATCAATCTCTGCTTCTA
>NW_025849230.1:350-1446 GCF_002878395.1 Capsicum annuum
TTAGCGGCTTCTACAACACCATTGGCCTTTGGGCGATATGGAGTAGAATTTCGATGTGCGATCTTAAACTGTTGACATACTTCTTACATCAAATGACTATTGAGATTGACAGCATTATCTGTAATGATCATCTTAGGAATTCCAAATCTACAAATGATATTGGCATGAACAAAATCTATCACAGTCTTCTTTATCACTAACTTGAAAGTTACAGCTTCTACCCACTTTGTGAAGTAGTCAATGGCTACTAAAATGAATCTATGCCCATTTGATGCCTTCGGCTCAATCAGCCCAATCATATCCATTCCCCAAGCCACGAACGGCCATGGAGCGACCATTGCATGCAACTCAACAGGAGGAGAACGTATCAAATCACCGTGTAACTGACATTGATGACACTTTCGAACAAATTGAATAGAATCTCTTTCCATAGTAAGCCATTAATAACCTGCTCGAAGAATCTTCTTTGACAAGACATGACCGTTCATATGTGACCCACATACTCACGAGTGTATTTCAACCATGATCGCCGAGGCTTTTTTTTTATCTACACACCTCAAAAGTCCCAGATCTGGGGTTCTCTTATACAAGATTCCCCCACTTAAGAAAAATCCATTAGCTAAACGCCTAATAGTCCTTTTTTTATCATTGGTGGCATATGTTAGGTATTCTCCTGACTGAATGTACCGCTTGATATTTAAGAACCAAGGTTCTCCATTGAACTCTTCTTCAACCGCATTACAGTAAGCATGCTGATCACGACTCTGTATATGCACTGGATCAATATAAGCTTTATCAGGATGTTGGAGCATTGAAGATAGAGTGGCTAAAGTATCAGCAATTTCATTATAAATCCTTGGAATGTGCCTAAATTTCACTAACACAAACCGTTGACGTAGCTCCTGCAAGCATTGTTGATACGGGATGAGCTTCAAATCTCGCGTCTCCCAATCGCCTTGAATTTGATGGACGAGAAAATCCGAATCTCCTAACACTAATAATTCCTGGACTCCCATATCAACAGCTAACCTCAAACTAAGAATGCAAGTTTTATACTCTGCCATATTATTAGTACAGTAGAATCAAAGTTGTGCTG
>NW_025849231.1:0-15095 GCF_002878395.1 Capsicum annuum
TGTTTAATTTTTCATGGGCATTTGGGTTGACAAACGGGGGTAACACGCGAATGGGGCATTTTCAGGCCAAATCGATGTGCTATAGCCCGTGGTTTCTGGGGTGGGCCTAGGATTCGGGCTTGCTGTGGGTCAAAAATCGATCGGGGCATGCCATAGAGCTTGGGGATCATCGCACTGTGGTCCATTTGATTTTTCATGGGCATTTGGGTGGATAAATGGGTGAAACGGAGTGAACAGGGAGATTTCAGGCTAAATCAGTGTGCGATAGCCCACGATTTCGAGGGTGAGCTTGGGATCCAGGCATGCTGTGGGCTAAAAATTAATCGGGGTATACCAAGGAGGTTAGGAATTATCCCAGTGTGGTTTGTTAATTTTTCATAGGCATTTGGGTGGACAAACGAGCAAAACGATGCGAACAGGGCATTTTTAGGAACAATCGGTGTGCTATAGCCCACAATTTCAGGGGTGGTCCTGGGGTCCGGGCGTGCTGTTTCCCAAAAATCAATCGGGGAATGCCAGGAGGTTGGGGATCGTCCTTGTGAGGTCCGTTTAATTTTTCGTGGGTATTTGGGTGTACAAACAGGCTAAACGGCAAGAACAGGGCATTTTCGGGCCAAATCGGTGTGCTATAGCCCACAGTTTTGGGGCTGGGCCTGGGGTACGGTCTTTCTGTGGTTTGAAAATCAATCTGAGCGTGCCAGGGAGGTTGGGGATCATCCCAGTATGGTCCGTTTAATTTTACGTGGGCATTTGGGTTGACAAATGGGCAAAACGGCGCAAATGGGGCATTGTCGGACCTAATCGGTGTGTTATAACCCATATTTTTGGGTATGGTCCGGAGGTTCGGGCATGCTGTATGTCAAAAATCAACCGTAGTGTGCTAAGGAGGTTGGGGATCATGCCAGTGTAGTCCGTTTAATTTTTCGTGGGTATTTGGATATACAAACTGGTGAAATAGAGCGAACGGGAAATTTTCGGGCCAAATCATTGTACTGTGGACCAAAAATTGATCAGGGCATGCCAGCGAGGTTGGGGATTATCCCAGTGTGTTTCGTTTAATTTTTAGTGCATAGTTGAGTCGATAAACAGGAAAAATGGCGTGAACGGGACATTTTTGGGCCAAATTCGTGTGCTATAGCCTACGGTTTTGGGGCTAGGCCAAGGGTCCGAGCGTGCTGTGGGCCAAAAATTGACCAGGCCATGCTAGCAAGGTTGGGGATGGTTTCAGTGTGTTTAGTTTAATTTTCATGGGTATTTGTGTTGACAAATGAGCGAAACTGCGTGACGAGGACATTTTTTGGCTAAATCGGGGTGCTATAGCCCACAGTTTCGGGGGTGGGCGCATGGTCCGGGTGTACTGTGTGGTGAAAATTGATCGGGGCATGCCAAGGAGGTTCGGGATCATCCTAGTATGGTCTGTTTTTTTTTGTGGGCATTTGGGTGGACTGACGGGCAAAACTACGGAAACGGGGCATTTTTAGGCCAAATTGATGTGCTATAGGCCAGGGTTTTGGGGGTGGGCCTGGGGCCTGGGCTTGATCTATGCCAAAAATTGCCGGGGACATGCCAAGGAGGTTGCGGATCAACTTAGTGTGTGCCGTTTAATTTTTTGTGGGAATTTGGGTGGATAAACAGGAGAAACGGCCGAACGGGGCATTTTTGGGCCAAATCGGTGTGCTATAGCCCACGGTTTTAGGGGTGAGCCCGGGGTCCAGGCGTGGTGTTGACCAAAAATTGACCGAGGCATGCCAGGGAGGTTGGGGATCATCTCGGTGAGGTCTGTTTAATTTATCATGGGCATTAGGGTGGATAAACGGGCTAAACAACTCGAACGGGGCATTTTTGGGCCAAATCGGTGTGCTATAACCTACTGTTTTGGGGGTGGGCCTATGTTTCGAGCGTGCTATGGGATAAATATCAACTAGGGCATACCAGGGAGGTTAGAGATCATCCCAGGGTGGACAGTTTAATTTTTCTTAGGCATTTGGGGGGACAAACGGGCAAAACTGCGTGAACGGGTCATTTTCAGAAATAATCATCGCGTTGTGGGCCAAAAATTGATCTGGGCGTGCTAGGGAGTTTGGAGATCATATTAGTATGGTCTGTTTAATTTTTCATGAGCATTTCGGTGTACAAACGAGCGAAACACCGCGAATGGGGCATTTTTGGGCTAAATCGGTGTGCTATATCCCACGGTTTTGAGGGTGGGCCCGGGGTCCAGGCATGCTAAGGGCCAAAAATTAATTGGGGCGTACCAGGGAGGTTCAAGATTATCCCAATGTGGTCCGTTTAATTTTTCATGGGCATTTGGATGGACAAATGGGCAAAACGGCGCTAACGGAGCATTTTAAGGCCAAATCGGTGTTCTATAGCCCACGGTTTTAGGTGTGGGCCCGATGTTCGGGTGTGTTATGGGCAGAAAATCAAATGTGGCATGCCATGGAGGTTGGGGATCATCCCAGTATAGTCTGTTTAATTTTTCGTGGGCTTTGGGTTGACAAACAAGCAAAACAGTGAGAACGGGGCAATTTTTAACCAAATCGGTGTGCTATAGCCCAAAGTTTTGGTGGTCGGCCCGGGGTCCAAGCGTGCTGTGGGCGAAAAATTGACCGGGGCATTCCAGGGGGTTGGGGATTGTCCCAGTGTGGTCCGTTTAATTTTTCGTGGGTATTTTGGTGGACAAACGGGCGAAACGGCGCAAATAGGGCATTTTGGGGCTAAATTTGTGTGCTATAGCATACGGTTTCAGGTTTTGGCCCAAGGCTTGGGCATGTTGTGGGGTCAAAAATCAAATGGGGTATGCCAGGGAGGTTGGGGATAGACAAACTGGCGAAATGGCGCAAACGGGGCATTTTTAGGCCAAATAGATGTGCTATAGATCGAGGTTTCGGGGGTGGGCTCAAGGTCAGGGCGTGTTGTGGGCCGAATATCTACCAGGGCGTGCTAGAGAGGTTGGGGATCGTCTTAGTGTTGTTCATTTATTGGACACCGATTTGGCCCGGGTGTGCCAAAAATCGATCGGGGCGTGCCAGGGCAGTTGGGAATCATCCCAGTGAGATCCGTTTAATTTTTCGTGGATATTTGGGAGGAAAAACGGGTAAAATGGTAAAAATGGGGCATTTTTGGGCAAAAGCGATGTGCTATAGCCCACGGTTTTTGGGGTGGGCCCAGGGTTTGGGCGTGCTGTGGGCCAAAAAATCGACTGGGGCATGCCAGGGAGGTTGGGGATCGTCTTAGTGTGGTTTGTTTAATTTTTCATGGGCATTTAGGTGGACAAACGGGTGAAATGTCGCGAACGGGGCATTTTTGGGTCGAATTGGTGTGCTATAGCCTGGAATTTTTGGGGTGGTCCCGGGGTTCGAGCGTTCTGTGGGCCAAAAATCGACCGGGGCATGCTAGGAATATTGAAGATCGTTCCAATATGGTCCGTTTAATTTTTTGTGGGCATTTGGGTGGACAAACGGATAAAACGGCGTGAACGGGGCATTTTTGGGCCAAATCGATGTGCTATAACCCACAGTTTTGAGGGTGGGCTTGCGGTTTTGGGCGTGCTATGGGCCAACAATTGACTAGGGCATGCTAGGGAGGTCTGGGATTATCCCAGTGTGGTCCGTTTAATTTTTTGTGGGAATTCAGGTCGATAAATAGGGGAAAACGGCATAAACGGGGCATTTTCTGGCTAAATCGGTGTCCTATGGCCCATGGTTTCAAGGGTGGGCCCGGGGTTCGGGTGTTCTGTGGGTTGAAAATCGATCGGGGCATGCTAGGGAGGTTTGGAATCATCCCAGTGTGGTCCGTTTAATTTTTCATGGGCATTTGGGTTGACAAACGGGGGTAACACGTGAATGGGGCATTTTCAGGCCAAATCGATGTGCAATGGCCCGTGGTTTCGGGGGTGGGCCCAGGATTCGGGCTTCCTGTGGGTTGACAATCAATCCGATCATGCCAGGGAGGTTGGGAATCATCCCAGTATGGTCCGTTTAATTTTTCATGGGCATTTGGATTGACAAATGGGCGAAACGGGGCATTGTCGGACCTAATCGGTCTGTTATAACCCATAATTTTGGGTGTGGGCCCAGAGTTCGGGAATGTTGTGTATAAAAAATCAACCGGGGCATGCTAAGTAGGTTGGGGATCGTGCCAGTGTCTTCCGTTTAATTTTTCGTGGGCATTTGGGAATACAAACTGGTGAAATGGCGCGAACGGGGCATTTTCAGGCCAAATCATTGTGTTGTGGGCCAAAAATTGATCAGGGCATGCCAGGGAGGTTAGGGATTATCGCAGTGTGTTCCGTTTAATTTTTAGTGCATATTTGGGTCGATAAACAGGGAAAACGGTGTGAACAGGGCATTTTTGGGCCAAATTCGTGTGCTATAGCCTACGGTTTTGGGGCTGGGCCAAGGGTCCGGGCGTACTGTGGGCCAAAAATTGATCGGGCCATGCCAGCGAGGTTTGGGATGGTTTCAGTATGGTTCATTTAATTTTCATGGGTATTTGGGTTGGCAAATGAGCGAAACTGCGAGACCAGGACATTTTAGGGCTAAATCGGGGTGCTATAGCCCGCAGTTTCGGGGGTGGGCCCAGGGTTCGGGCATACTGTGTGCTAAAAATTGATCGGGGCATGCCAGGGAGGTTGGGTACTATCCCAGTGTGGTTCTTGTAATTTTTTGTGGGCATTTCGGTGGACAAATGGGTGAAACAACATGAATGGGGCATTTTCGGGCCAAATTGGGGTGCTATAGCCTACGGTTTAGGGGGTGGGCCTGAGGTTCAGGCATGAGATGGGCTAAAAAATTGATCAGGGCATTCTAGGAAGGTTGGGGATCGACTTAGTCTGGTTCGTTTAATTTTTCATGGGCATTTGGGTGGACAAACGGGTGAAATGGCACGAATGGGGCATTTTCAGGCCAAATCAGTGTGCTATAGCCAACGATTTTAGGGGTGGTCCCGGGGTCTGAGCATTCTGTACGCCAAAATCCACTAGGGCATGATAGGGATGTTGGGGATCATCCCTTTATGTTCTGTTTAATTTTTTGTGGGCATTTGGGTGGACAAACGGATGAAACGGCATGAATGGAGCATTTTTGGGCTAAATTAGTGTACTATAGCCAACGGTTTTATGGGTGGGCTTGGGTTTTTGGGCATGTTATTGGCCAAAAATTGACTAGGGCATGCCCGGGAGGTTGGGGATAGTCCCAGTGTGGTCAAATCCGTGTCCTATAGCCCATGGTTTCAAGGGTGGGTCAGGGTACGGGCGTGCTGTGGGCTGAAAATCAATGGGGGCATGACAGGGAGTTTGGGGATCATCCCAGTATGGTTCGTTTAATTTTTCATAAGTATTTGTGTGGACAAAGAGGGGTAAGGACACGAACGGGGCATTTTCAGGCCAAATCGGTGTGCTATAGCCAATGGTTTTGGGGGTGGGCTGGAGATCAGGGCTTTCTGTAGGTCCAAAATTGATCAAGGTGTGCCAGGGAGGTTGGGGATCATCCTAGTGTGGTCCGTTTAATTTTTCTTGGGCATTTGGGCTGACAAACTAGGGTAACACACGAATGGGGCATTTTCAGGACAAATCGACGTGCTATGGCCCGTGGTTTCGGGGGTGGGCCCAGGATTCGGGCTTGCTGTGGGTCGAAAATTAATCAGGGCATGCCAGGGAGGTTGGGGATCACCGTAGTGTGGTCCATTTAATTTTTTGTGGGCATTTGGGTGGATAAATGGGTGAAACAGAGCGAACGAGGAGTTTTCGGGCTAAATTGGTGTGCGATAGCCCACGGTTTCGAGGGTGAGCTCGAGATCCAGGCATGCTATGGGATAAAAACTAATTCGGGTATGCCAAGGAGGTTGGTAATTATCCCAGGGTGGTTCGTTAATTTTTCATGGGCATTTGGGTGGACAAACGGTCAAAACGATGCGAACAGGGCATTTTTAGGAAAAATCGGTGTGCTATAGCCCACAATTTTAGGGGTGGTCCTGGGGCCTGGGCGTGCTATTGGCCCAAAATCAACTGAGGCATGCTAGGGAGGTTAGGGATCATACCAGTGTGGTCCATTTAATTTTTTGTGGTTATTTGGGTGTACAAACAGGCTAAACGGCAAGAACAGGGCATTTTTGGGCTTAATCGGTGTGCTATAGCCCACAGTTTTGGGGCTGGGCCCAGGTTCCGATCATGCTGTAGTTTAAAAATCAATTCGAGCATGCCAGGGAGGTTGGTGATCATCCCAGTATGGTCCATTTAATTTTTCGTGGGAATTTGGGTTGACAAATGGGCAAAACGGCGGAAACGGGGCATTGTCGAACCTAATTGGTGTGTTATAACCCACAGTTTTGGGTGTGGCCCCAGGGTTCAGGCATGCTGTGTGTCAAAAATCAACCAGGTCATGTTAAGGAGGTTGCGGATCGTGCCAGTGTGGTCCGTTTAAATTTTTGTGGACATTTAGGTCGATAAACAGGCGAAATGGCATGAGCAGGGCATTTTAGGCCGAATCCGTGTCCTATCGCCCATGGTTTCAAGGGTGGGTCAGGGTACGGGCATTCTGTGGGCTGAAAATCAATAGGGGCATGCCAAGGAGGTTGGTGATCATCCCAGTATGGTCCGTTTAATTTTTCATAAGTATTTGGATGGACAAATGGGGGTAAGGACGCGAACGGGGAATTTTCAAGCCACATCGGTGTGCTATAGCCCATGGTTTTGGGGGTGGGCCTGAGATTAGGGCTTTCTGTAGGTCAAAAATTGATCAAGGTGTGCCAGGGAAGTTGGGTATCATCCTAGTGTGGTCCGTTTAATTTTTCATGGGCATTTGGGTTGAAAAACTGGAGTAACACATGAATGGGGCATTTTCAGGCCAAATCGATGTGCTATGGCCCATGGTTTCGGGGGTGGGCCTAGGATTCGGGCTTACTGTGGGTCAAAAATTGATCCGGGCGTGCTAGGGAGGTTGGGGATCATCGCAGTGTGGTCCATTTAATTTTTTATGGGCATTTGGGTGGATAAATGGGTGAAACGGAGCGAACGAGGAGTTTTCAAGCTAAATTGGTGTGCGATAGCCCACGGTTTCGAGGGTGAGCTCGGGATCTAGGCATGATATGGGCTAAAAACTGATCCAGGTATGCCAAGGAGGTTGGTAATTATCCTAGGGTGGTTCGATAATTTTTCATGGGCATTTGGGTGGACAAACGGGCAAACCGATGACAACAGGGCATTTTTAGGAAAAATCGATGTGCTATAGCCCACAATTTTAGGGGTGGTCCTGGGGTCTGGGCGTGCTAATTGCCAAAAATCAACCGGGGCATGCCAGGGAGGTTAGGGATCATACCAGTGTGGTCCGTTTAATTTTTCGTGGTTATTTGGGTGTAGAAACAGGCTAAACGGCAAGAACAGGGCATTTTTGGGCTTAATCGGTGAGCTATAGCCCACGGTTTTGGGGCTGCACCCAGGTTTCGATCGTGTTGTGGTTTAAAAATTGATTCGAGCGTGCCAGGGAGGTTGGTGATCATCCCAGTATGGTTCGTTTAATTTTTCGTGGGAATTTGGGTTGACAAATGGGCAAAACGGCGCAAACGGGGCATTGTCGGATCTAATTGGTGTGTTATAACCCACAGTTTTGGGTGTGGCCTCGGGGTTCGGGCATGCTATGTGTCAAAAAGCAACCGGGGCGTGCTAAGGAGGTTGGGGATCATGCCAGTGTGGTCCGTTTAAATTTTCGTGGGCATTTGGGTATACAAACTGGTAAAATAGCGCGAACGAGGCATTTTCAGGCCAAATCATTGTGTTGTGGGCCAAAAATTGAGCAGGGCATACCAGGGAGGTTAAGGATGATCCCAGTGTGGTCCGTTTAATTTTTAGTGCATAGTTGGGTCGATAAACAGGCAAAACGGCGTGAACGGGGCATTTTTGGGCCAAATTCGTGTGCTATTGACTACGGTTTTAGGGGTGGGCCAAGGGTCCGGGCGTGCTGTGGGCCAGGGTGGACAAATGGGGGTAAGGACGCAAACGAGGCATTTTCAGGCCAAATTGGTGTGCTATAGCCCATTGTTTTGGGGGTGGGCCCGAGATCAGGGCTTTCTGTAGGTCAAAAATTGATCGAGGTGTGCCACGGAGGTTGGGGATCATCCCAGTGTGGTCCATTTAATTTTTCCTTGGTAATTGGGTACATAAATGGGCAAAACGAGGCAAATGGGGCATTTTCGGGCTAAATCATTGTGTTATAGCCCACGATTTTAGGGGCGGGCTTGGGGTTCGGGCGTGCTGTGGGTTGAAAATTGATCAAAGCATACAAGGGAGGTTGAGGATCATCCCGGTATGGTCCGTTTAATTTTACGTGGGCATTTCAGTGGACCAACGGGCGAAATAGCATAAACGGGGCATTTTCGGAACAAATCGATGTGCTATAGCCCACATTTTGGGTGTGGGCCCGAGTTTCGGGCGTGCTGTGTGTCAAAAATCAATCTGGGCATGCTAGGGATGTTGCGGATCATCCCAGTTTGGTTCGTTGAATTTTTTGTTGGTATTTGGGTACTAAAATGGGTGGAACGGTGCAAACAGGGCATTTTTGGGCTAAATCGTTTTGCTATAGCCCACAGTTTTTGGGGTGGGCCTGGGGCTCGGGCGTGTTGTGGGCCAAAAATTGGCCGGGGCGTGCCAAGGAGGTTGGGGATCATCCCAGTATGGTCCGTTTAATTTTTCATGGGCATTTGGGTCGATAAACAGGCGAAACAGCGTGAATGGGGTATTTTAGGGCCAAATCTGTGTGCTATAGCCCACGATTTTAGGGGTGGACCAGGGGTCCGGGCGTGCTGTTGGTCGAAAATTGATCAGGCCATGCCATAGAGGTTAGGGATGGTTCCAGTGTGGTTTGTTTAATTTTCATGGGCATTTGGGTGGACAAACGAGCGAAATAGCATGACTGGGATATTTTTGGATCAAATCGGGGTGCTATTACCAACGGTTTCGAGGGTGGGCCCAGGGTTCGAGCGTACTATATGCTGAAAATCGATTGGGGCTTTCCAAGGAGGTTGGGGATCATCCCATTATGGTCCACGTAATTTTTCGTGGTTATTTAGGCGGACAACCGGGCGAAACGGCATGAACGGGGCATTTTCGGGCCAAATTGGGGTTCAATAGCCTACGGCTTTAGGGGTGGGCCTGGGATCCAAGCATGCTGTGGGCCAAAAATCAATCGGGGCATGCCAGGGAGGTTGGTGATCATCCCAGTGTGGTCCATGTAGTTTTTCGTGGGCATTTAGGTGGACAAACGGGAAAAACGGCGCGAATAGGGCATTTTTAGGCAAAATCGGTGTGCTATAGCCCACGGTTTCTAGGGTGGGCCCGGCGTTTGGGCATGTTGGGGGCCAAAAAATTGACTGGCGCGTGCCAGGGAGGTTGGGGATTGTCTTAGTGTGGTTTGTTTAATTTTTCATGGGCATTTGGGTGGACAAACGGGTGAAACGGCGCGAACGGGGCATTTTCGGGTCGAATCGGTGTGCTATAGCCTAGGATTTTGGGGGTGGTCCCAGGTTCCGAGCGTTCTGTGGGCCGAAAATTGACAGGGGCATGCTAGGAATATTAGAGATTGTTCCAGTGTCGTCCGTTTAATTTTTTGTGGGCATTTGGGTGGATAAATGGATAAAACGGCGCGAATGGGGCATTTTTGGGCCAAATCGATGTGCTATAGCCCACGGTTTTGGGGGTGGGCTTACATTATTGGGCGTGCCGTGGGCCAAAAATTGATTAGGGCATGCCAGGTAGGTTGGGGATCGTCTCAGTGTTGTCTGTTTAAAGTTTCTTAGTCATTTCGATAGACAAACTGGCAAAACGATGTAAACAGGGCATTTTATGGCCAAATCGGTGTGCTATAGCCCGAGGTTTCGGGGGTGGGCTCGAGGTTAGGGCGTGTTTTGGGCCGAAGATCTACCAGGGCATGCTGGAGAGGTTGGGGATCGTCTTAGTATGGTTCATTTATTGGACACCGATTTGGCCCAGGTGTGCCAAAAATTGATCGGGGCGTGCTAGGGCAATTGGGGATCATGCCAGTGAGGTCCGTATATTTTTTCGTGGATATTTGGATGGAAAAACGGGTAAAATGGTACGAACGGGGCATTTTTAGGTAAAATTGGTGTGCTATAGCCCACGGTTTCTGGGGTGGGCCTGGGGTTTGGACGTGTTGTGGGCCAAATAATCAACTGGGCCATGCTAGGGAGGTTGAGGAATGTCTTAGTGTGGTTCATTTAATTTTTCATGGGCATTTGGGTGGACAAACAGGTGAAACAGCACGAACGGGGCATTTTCGGGTTGAATCGGTGTGCTATAGCTTAGGATTTTGGGGGTGGTCCCGGGGTCCGAGCGTTCTATGGGCCAAAAATCGACCGGGGCATGCTAGGAATATTGGAGACGTTCCAATGTGGTCTGTTTAATTTTTTATGGGCATTTGGGTGGACAAACGGATAAAACGGCGCGAATGGGACATTTTTAGGCAAAATCGATGTGCTATAACCCCTGGTTTCGGGGGTGGGCTTGCGGTTTTGGGTGTGCTGTGGGCCAACAATTGACTAGGGCATGCCAGGGAGGTTGGGGATCATCCCAGTGTGGTTCATTTAATATTTCGTGGGAATTCAGGTCGATAAACGGGGAAAGCGGCATGAACTGGGCATTTTCTAGCTAAATTGGTGTGCTATAGCCCATGGTTTCAAGGGTGGGCTCGGGGTTCGGGTGTGCTGTGGGTTGAAAATCGATCGGCGCATGCTAGGGAGGTTGTGGATCATCCCAGTGTGGTCCGTTTAATTTTTCATAGGCATTTGGGTTGACAAACGGGGGTAACACGCGAATGGGGCATTTTCAGGCCAAATCGATGTGCTATGGCCCATGGTTTCGAGGGTGGGCCCAGGATTCGGGCTTGCTGTGAGTCAAAAATCGATCAGGCCATGCCAGGGAGGTTGGGGATCATCACAGTGTCATCCATTTAATTTTTCATGGGCATTTGGGTGGATAAATGGGTGAAACAGAGTGAACGGGGAGTTTTTGGGATTAATCGGTGTGCGATAGCCCACAGTTTTGAGGGTGAGCTCGGGATCCAGGCATGCTGTAGGTTAAAAATTGATCGGTGTATGCCAAGGAGGTTGGGAATTATCCCAGGGTGGTTCGTTAATTTTTCATGGGCATTTGGGTGGACAAACGAGCAAAATGATGCGAACAGGGCATTTTTAGGAACAATCGGTGTGCCATAATTTCTGGGGTGGTCCTGGGGTCCGGGCGTGCTGTTGGCCAAAAATCAACCGAGGCATACCAGGGAAGTTAGGGATCATCCCAGTGTGGTCCGTTTAACTTTTCGTGGGTATTTGGGTGTACAAACAAGATAAACGGCAAGAACAGGGCATTTTTGGGCCAAATCTGTGTGCTATAGCCTACAGTTTTGGGGCTGGGCCAAGGGTCCGGTCGTGTTGTGGTTTAAAAATTGATCCGAGCGTACCAGGGAGGTTGGGGATCATCCTTGTATGGTACTTTTAATTTTTTGTGGGCATTTGGGTTGACAAATGGGCGAAACGGCGCAAACAGGGCATTGTCGGACCTAATCGGTGTGTTATAACCCACAGTTTTGGGTATGGGCCTGGGGTACGGGAATGCTGTGTATCAAAAATCAACCGAGGCGTGCTAAGGAGGTTGGGGATCATTCTAGTGTGGTCCATTTAATTTTTCGTGGGCATTTGGGTATACAAACTGGTGAAATGGCGCGAACGGGGCATTTTCAGGCCAAATCATTGTGTTGTTGGCCAAAAATTGATCAGGGCATGCCAAGGAGGTTGAGGATTATCCCAGTCTGGTCCATTTAATTTTTAGTGCAAATTTGGGTCGATAAACAGGCAAAACGGCATGAACGGGGCATTTTTGGGCCAAATTCATGCTATAGCCTACGGTTTTGGGGCAGGGCCAAGGGTCCAGGTGTGCTGTGGGCCAAAAATTGACCAGGCCATGCCAGCGAGGTTGGGGATGGTTTTAGTGTGGTTCATTTAATTTTCATGGGTATTTGGGTTTACAAATGAGCAAAACTGCATGACCAGGACATTTTTGGGCTAAATCGGGGTGTTATAGCCCATAGTTTCGGGGATGGGCCCAGGGTTCAGGCGTACTGTGTGTTGAAAATCTACCGGGGCATGCCAGGGAGGTTGGGGATCATCCCAGTGTGGTTCGTGTAATTTTTTGTGGGCATTTAGGTGGACAAACGGGTGAAACAGCATGAATAGGGCATTTTCGGGCCAAATTGGGGTGCTATAGCCTACGGTTTTAGGGGTGGGCTCGAAATCCGGGTGTCCTATGAGCCAAAAATTGATTGGGGCATGGCAGGGCAGTTGGGGATTATCCCAGTGTGGTCTGTTTAATTTTTCATGGGCATTTGGGTTGGAAAATGGACAAAACAGCGTGAACAAGGTATTTTCGGGCAAAATCGGTGTGCTATAGCCCATGGTTTCGGGGGTAGGCCAGGGTCAAGGCCTTCTGTGGGCCGAAAATCAATCGTGGTATGTCAGGGAGGTAGGGGATTATCCCAGTGTGGTCCGTGTAATTTTTTGGGTATTTAGGTGGACAAATAGGCAAAACGGTACAAACAGGGCATTTTTGGGCTATATCGGGGTGCTACAGCCTACGGTTTTAGGGTGGGCCCAGGATACGGGTGTTCTGTGAGCCAAAAATTAATTGAGGAATGTTAGGACGGTTGGGGATCATCCCAGTCTAGTCCGCTCAATTTTTTGTGGGCATTTGGGTGGATAAACGGGCAAAACGTCGTGAAAGTGGCATTTTCAGGCAAAATTGGTTTGCTATAGCCCACAGTTTCGGGGATGAGCCTGGGGTCCAAGCGTGTTGTGGGTCAAAAATCAATATAGGCATGCCAGGGAGGTTGGGGATTATCCTAGTGTGGTCCATTTAATTTTTCGTGGGCATTTGGGAAGTCAAACGGGCGAAACGGTGCGAATAAGGCATTTTTGAGCCAAATCAGTGTCCTATAGCCCACGATTTGGGGGGTGGGCCCGGGGTTCAGGCATTAGGTGGGCTAAAAAATTGATTGGGACATTCTAGGGAGGTTAGGGATCGACTTAGTCTAGTTCGTTTAATTTTTCATGGGCATTTTGGTGGTCAAACGGGTGAAACGGCACGAATGGGGCATTTGCAGGCCAAATCATTGTGTTATAGCCTATGATTTTGGGGGTGGTCCCGGGTTCCGAGCGTTCTGTGTGCCAAAATATACTAGGGCATGATAGGGATGTTGGGGATCATCCCAGTGTGGTCTGCTTAATTTTTTGTGGGCGTTTGGGTGGACAAACGGATGAAACGGCATGAATGGGGCATTTTTAGGCCAAATTGGTGTACTATAGCCCACAGTTTTATGGGTGGGCCTGGGGTTTTGGGCATGTTGTGGGCCAAAAATTGACTAGGGCATTCCCGGGAGGTTGGGGATAGTCCTAGTGTGGTCCGTTTAATTTTTCGTGTACATTTAGGTCGATAAACAGGCAAAATGGCATGAATGGGGTATTTTAGGCCAAATCGGTGTCCTATAGCCCATGGTTTTAAGGGTGGTCCAGGGAGGTTGGGGATCATCCCAGTATGGTCTTTTTAATTTTTCATAAGTATTTGGGTGGACAAATGGGGGTAAGAACGCAAATGGGGCATTTTCAGGCCAAATCAGTGTGCTATAGCCCATGGTTTTAGGGGTGGGCCCGGGATCAGGTCTTTCTGTAGGTCAAAAGTTGATCAGGGTGTGCCAGGGAGGTTGGGGATCATCCCAGTGTGGTCCGTTTAATTTTTCATGGGCATTTGAGTTGACAAATAGGGGTAACATGCGAATAGGGCATTTTCAGGCCAAATCAATATGCTATGGCCCGTGGTTTTGGGGGTGGGCCAAGAATTTGGGCTTGCTGTAGGTTGAAAATCGATCAGGGTATGCCAGGGAGGTTGGGAATCATCGTGGTATGGTCCATTTAATTTTTCGTGGGCATTTGGGTTGATAAATGGGTGAAACAGGGTGAGCAGGGAGTTTTCGGGCTAAATCGGTGTGTGATAGCCCATGGTTTTGAGGGTGAGCTCGCGATCCAGGCATGCTGTGGGTAAAAAATTGATCGAGCTATGACAAGGAGGTTGGTAATCATCCCAGGGTGGTTCATTAACCTTTCATGGGCTTTTGGGTTGACAAACGGGCAAAACAATGCGAATAGGGCATTTTTAGGAACAATCGGTGTGCTATAGCCCATAATTTTAGGGGTGGTCCTGGGGTCTGGGCGTGCTGTTGGCCAAAAATCAACTGGGGCAGGCCAGGGAGGTTGGGGATAGTCCCAGTGTGGTCCGTTTAATTTTTTATGGGTATTTGGGTGTACAAACAGGCTAAACGGCAAGAACAGGGCATTTTCGGGCCAAATCGATGTGCTATAGCCCACGGTTTTGGGGTTGGGCCCAGGGTCCAATCATGTTGTGGTTTAAAAATCGATTCGAGCGTGCCAGGGAGGTTGGGGATCATCCCAGTATGGTCCGTTTAATTTCTCATGGGCATTTGGGTTGATAAATGGGTAAAACGGTGCTAACGGAGCATTTTCAAGCCAAATCGGTGTGCTATAGCCCATGGTTTCTGGTGTGGGCCCGATGTTCGGGTGTGTTGTGGGAAGAAAATCAAACTTGGCATGCCATGGAGGTTGGGGATCATCCCAGTATGGTTTGTTTAATTTTTCATGGGCATTTGGGTTGACAAACGAGCGAAACAGTGCGAACGGGGCAATTTCCGACCAAATCGGTGTGCTATAGCCCACAGTTTCGATGGTCGGCCCAGGTTCCAGGCGTTCTGTGGGTAAAAAATTGACTGGGGCATGCCAGTGGGTTGGGGATCGTCCCAGTGTGGTCCGTTTAATTTTTTGTGGGTATTTTGGAGGACAAACAGGCGAAACGGCGCAAATGGGGCATTTTTGGGATAAATTTGTGTGCTATAGCATACGGTTTCAGGTTTGGGACCAAGGTTTGGGCGTTTTGTGGGGTCAAAAATCAAATAGTGTGTGCCAGGGAGGTTGGGGATCGTTCTAGTGTGGTCTGTTTAAAGTTTCTTGGTCATTTTGATAGATAAACT
>NW_025849231.1:18095-25797 GCF_002878395.1 Capsicum annuum
GGACCAAATCAATGTGCTATAGCCCACGGTTTTGGGGGTGGGCTCGAGGTTCGAGCGTGCTGTGGGCTGAAAATCGATCGAGGCATGCCACGGAGGTTGGGTATCATCCCATTATAGTTCGTTTAATTTTTTGTGGTCATTTGAGTGGACAAACAAGTGAAACGGCATGAACGAGGCATTTTGGAGCCAAATCGGTGTGTTATAGCTTGCGGTTTTTGGGGTCGGCCCAAGGTTCGGGCGTGCTGTGGGCTAAAAATTAATGGGGGCATGCTAGGGAGGTTAGGGATCATCCCAGTGTGGTCCGTTTAATTTTTCTTGGGCATTTAGGTTGAAAACTAGGCAAAATGGCGCGAACAGGGCATTTTTGGGCCAAATCGGTGTGCTATAGACCACGATTTTGGGGGTGGGAATGGGGTCCAGGCGTGCTGTTAGCCGAAAATCAACCAGGGCATGTCAGGTAGGTTGCGAATTGTCCTAGTGTCGTCCGTTTAATTTTTTGGTGGTTATTTGGGTGAACAAATGAGCGTAACGGCGCGAACGGGGCATTTTTGAGCTAAATTTGTATGCTATAGCCCACGGTTTTAGGGGTACGACCGGGGTTCGGGTGTGCTATAGGTCAAATATTGATCGAGGCATGCCAGAGAGATTGGGGATCATCACAGTATGGTCTGATTTTGGGGGTGGGCATGGGTTTAGGGCGTGCTGTTGGCTAAAATTGATCAGGGCATGCCATGGAGGTTGGGGATCATCCCAGTATGGTTCATTAATTTTTTGTAGGTATTTCGGTGGACAAACGGGCCAAACGGCACGAACGGGGAGTTTTTGGGCTAAATCGGTGTGCTATAGCCCATGGTTTTGCGGGTGGGCCCGAGGTTCGAGCATCTTGGGGGATGAAAATCGACAGGGTTATTCCAGGGAGGTTGGGAATTATCACAGTGGTCCGTTTAATTTTTCATGGGCATTTGGGTGGACAAACGGGCGAAATGAAGCGAATGGGGCATTTTCAAGCCAAATTGGTGTGCCATAGCTCACGGTTTTGGGGGTGGGCACGAGGTTGAAAATTAACCAGGGCGTGCTAGGGGGGTTGAGGATCATCCTAGTGTGGCCCGTTTAATTTTTTGTGGGCATTTAGGTGGATATACAGGAAAAACAGTGCGAATGGGGCATTTTCGGGCCGAATCGGTGTACTATAGCCCACGTTTTTTGGGGTAGGCCTGGGGTTCGGGCGTGCCATTGGCCAAAAATTGATCGGGGCATGCCAGGGAGGTTAATCATCATCCCAGTATGGTCCGTTTAATTTTTCATGTTTATTTGGGTGGACAAACGGGCGTAACAGTGCGAACGGGGCATTTTAGGGCCAAATCAGTGTGCTATAGCTCATGTTTTGGGGGTGGTCCATGGTCCGAGCGTGCTGCGGGCCCAAAATTGATTGTGGCATGGCAGGGAGATTAGGGATCATCACAGTGTGGTTCTTTTAATTTTTCATGGGCATTTGGGTGGACAAACAGGCGAAACGGAGTGAACGGGGCATTTTTGGGCCAAATTGGTGTGCTATAGCCCATGGTTTTGGGGGTGGGCTCGAGGTCCGGGCTTGCGGTGGCCTAAAATTGATCGGGGCTTGCCAAGAAGGTTAGGCATCATCCCAAAGTGGTCCGTTTAATTTTTTGTGGGTATTTGGATGGACAAATGGGTGAAACGATGCGAACGGGGTTTTTCGGGCCAAATTGGTGTACTATAGCCCACGGTTTTGGTGGTGGGCCCAGGGTTCGGGCGTGTTGTGGGCCAAAAATCAACCAGGGCATGCCAGGGAGGTTGGGGATCGTCCCAGTGTGGTCCATTTAATATTTCATGGGCATTTGAGTGGACAAATTGGTGAAACGGCACGAACGACACATTTTTGGGCCAAATCCATGTATTATAGCCCACTGTTTCGGGGGTGGGCCAGGGATCCGGGCGTGTTGTGGGCCAAAAATCGATCAAGGCATGCCATGGAGGTTGGGGCTCGTCCCAGTTTGGTTTGTTTAATTTTTCGTGGTCATTTGGGTTGACAAATGGATGAAACGACACGAATGGGGCATTTTTGAGCCAAATTTGTGTGCCATACCCCACGGTTTTGGGGGTGAGCTTGGGGTCCGCACGTGTTATGGGCTAAAAATTGATCGAGCCATGCCAGGGAGGTTGGGGACTGTCCCAGTATGGTCCATTTAATTTTTCGTGGTCATTTAGGTGGACAAACGGGTGAAACAACACAAACGGGGCATTTTCGAGCCAAATCAGTGTGCCATAGCCCACGGTTTTGGGAGTGGGCTTGGGGTTCGGGCATGCTGTGGGCCAAAAATCAATCAGGGCATACCAGGGAGGTTAGAGATCATCCCAGTGTGGTCTGTTTAACTTTTCGTGGGCATTTGGGTGGACAAACGGGTAAAACGGCGCAAATAGGGCATTTTTGAGCCAAATCGATGTGCTATAGCACACGGTTTTGGGGGTGGGCCTGGGGTATGGGCATGCTGTAGGCCAAAAATTGACCGGGGCATACCAGGGTGGTTGGGGATTGTCCCAGTGTGGTCCGTTTAATTTTTCGTGGGTATTTGGATGCACAAACGGGCCAAGCGGCATGAACGGGGCATTTTCGAGCCAAATCGTTGTGGTATATCCCATGGTTTCAGGGGTGGGCCCGGGAATCGGGTGTTCTGTGGGCCAAAAATTGATCGGGGCATTGCAGGGTGGTTAGGGATTGTCCTAGTATGGTCCATATCATTTTTCTTGGTTATTTGGGTGGACAAACAGGCGAAACGGTGCGAATGGGGCATTTTTGGGCCAAATCGGTATGTTATAGCCCATAGTTTTGGGGCTGGGCCTGTGGTTCGGGCGTGTTGTGGGCCAAAAATCAACTGGAGCATGCTAGGGAGGTTGGGGATCATCCCAGTATGGTCCGTTTAATTTTTCTTGGGCATTTGGCTGGATAAACGGGCGAAACGGTATGAACAAGGTGTTTTCTGGGTAAATCGATGCGCTATAGCCCACGATTTTATGGGTGGACCCGAGGTCCGAGTGTGCTTTGGGCTAAAAATAGACCGGGGCGTGTCAGGGAGGTTGGGGATCATCTTGTGTGTTCCATTTAATTTTTTGTGAGCATTTGGATAGACAAACTGGCGAATAGGGCATTTTCGGGCGAAATTAGTGTGTTATTGCCCATAGTTTTGGGGGTGGTCCCGGGGCCCGGGAGTGTTGTGTGCCTAAAATCAATCGGGGCATGCCTGGGAGGTTGGAGATCATCCCATTATGGTCCGTCTAATCTTTACGGGCATTTGGGTGGAAAAATAAGCAAAACGGCACGAATGGAGCATTTTCGGGCCAAATCGATGTGCTACAGCTTATGGTTTTGTAGGTGGACCCAGGGTCCAGGCATGCTTTGGGCCAAAAATTAACTAGGGCATGCCAGGGTAGCTAGGGATCATCCCAGTATGGTCCATTTAATTTTTTGTGGGAATTTGGATGCACAAACGAGCGAAACGGCGCGAACGAGGCACTTTCAGGCCAAATCGGTGTGCTATAGCCCATGGTTTTGGGGGTGTACCCTTGGTTCGGGTGTGCTGTGGGCCAAAAATCGATCGGGGCATGCCAGGGAGGTTGGGGATCGTCCCAGTATGGTCCATTTAATTTTTTGTGGGCATTTGTGTGGACAAACGGGCAAAACGGTACAAACGTGGTGTTTTTGGGCCAAATCGGTATGCTATAGCCCACGGTTTTGGGGGTGGGTTGGGGGTCCGGGCGTTCTGCAAGCCCAAAATCAATCAGGGCATGCCAGGGAGGTTAGGGATCATCACAGTATGTTCTATTTAATTTTTCATGGGCATTTAGGTGGACAAATGGGTGAAATAGAGGGAACGGGGCATTTTTGGACCAAATCGGTGTGCTATAGCCCATGGTTTCGGGGGTGGGCCTGAGGTCCAGGCATGTTGTGGGCCTAAAAATCAATCGGGACATGCCAGGTAGGTTTGGGATCATCCCAGCGTGGTCCTTTTAATTTTTGTGGGTATTTGGATGGACAAATGGGCGAAACGATGTGAATGGGGCTTTTTCGGGTCAAATCGGTGTGCTATAGCCCACGGTTTTGGGGGTGGCCCAAGGGTTCGTGCATGCTGTGGACTGAAAATCAACCGGGGCGTTCCAAGGAGTTTGGGGGTCGTCCCAGTATGGTCCGTTTAATTTTACATGGGTATTTATGTGGATAAACTGGTGAAACGATGCAAATTGTGCATTTTCGAGCCAAATCGGTGTGCTATAGCCCACAGTTTCGGAGGTGGGCCAGGGGTTTGAGAGTACTGTAGGTTAAAAATTAACTGGTGCATACCATGGAGGTTGGGGATCGTCACAGTGTAGTCTGTTTAATTTTTTGTATTCATTTGGGTTGACATACGGGCAAAACAGCGCGAACGGGGCAGTTTTGGGCCAAATCGGTGTGCTATAGCCTACAATTTTGGGGTGGGCCTAGGGTTCGGGCGTACTGTTGGACGAAAATATACCTGGGCATGCCAGGGAGGTTAAGGATCATCCTAGTGTTTTTCGTTTAATTTTTAGTGGGAATTTGGGTGGACAAATGGGCTAAACGGCACAAACGGGGCATTTTCGAGCCAAATCGGTGTGCTACAATCCACGATTTTAGGGGTGGGCTCGGGGTTCGGGCATGTTGTGGGTTGAAAATTGATCGAGGTATGCCAGGGGAGGTTGAGGATCGTCCCAATATGGTTTTTTTAAATTTTTGTGGCCATTTGGGTGGACAAACGGGCGAAACGACGCGAATGAGGCATTTTTGGGCCAAATCGATGAGCTATAACCCACAGTTTTAGGGGTGAACCGAGGGTATGGGCGTGCTGTCAGTCAAAAATCGATCAGGGCATGCCAGTGAGGTTGAGGACCATCCCAGTGTGGTTCGTTTAATTTTTCATAGGCATTTGGATGGACAAACGGGCGAAACTACACGAACGAGGTATTTTTGAGCTAAATCAGTGTGCCATAGCCCACGGTTTTGGGGGTGGGCTCGAAGTCTGAGCGTTCTTTGGGCCGAAAATAAATCGAGACATTTTAGGGAGGTTAGAGATCGTCCCAGTGTGGTCCGTTTAACTTTTTGTGGGTATTTGGGTGGACAAACGGGTGAAATAGCGCGAACGGGGCATTTTCGAGCTAAATCGGGTGCCATAGCCCACGGTTTTGGGGGTGGGCCTGGGTTCAAGGCTTTTTGTTGTCCAAAAATTGATCGGGGTGTACCAGGGAGGTTGAGGATCGTCCCAGTGTGGTCCATTTAATTTTTCGTGGGCATTTGGCTGTATAAACGGGCAAAGCGGCACAAACGGGACATTTTCGAGCTAAATCATATATACCATTATTTCAAAAAATTGAGATAAAATATAATTAACAAAATAATTATAATTTTATATAATATCACTTAAAGATTCAGGAATTACGTAAGTTACCTTTTTTTAATAAAAAAAACAAACTAAAAAAAAGGCCATAAAGTGCAATTACCCCATCTTCCCACTCCACCAACCAATTGTAGGCCCAAGCCTTTGCCCCTCTTAGTGACACATACACATACATCCAAAAAATCCATGCATTTCTTTATGGGAAGATTCTAAAACTACCTTGAAAAGATCTAAAAAAAAATCATTATAACATATATTTGGTATATTTTCGAAAGATCTTCGATTCAAGATAAAATATAATTTAAAAAAATAAAAAAGATAAAATATAATATAGAAAAAGGAAAAAGTCAAGAAATATATTTAAACCTTGACAAAATTTATTATAAAACGCCTTAACTTCTCGTGGATTCTATAAACCCCTTTGACTATTTATTACCATATTTCTGTGACATATTTATTCAGCGAAATCACTCCAGATCCTTACGCGTTCAGTGTACGTGTATTTACACAGTGCAGCTAGATCACTTTAGATCCTTATGCGTTTAGTGTGCGTGTATTCACGCAGTGGTCCAGTTGGATAAATATGTATCACAAAAATACGCTAATAAATAATAGAGAGGGATCATAGAACTCCAACAAAATTAAGACATGTTATAATAAATTTCGTCAAAATTTAGATATATTTCTAACTTTTTTCTCAACAAAATAAGTGATCATTATATTTATAAAATATTTCCTCAATTAAATTGTGATTTTACCTATCATTTTTATTATATGACATTGAAAACCACTATGACATAAAAAAAAAAAAAACAATCAACTTCCTTTCTCAACTCAACCTCAAGTCCATTTTCAACAAAAAAAAATAAAAAAAAATCAAGAATCTATAACCAAAATTTTCAAGAAAACTAAAATCAAATGATCAAATTACCAATTTTCACTTTCATAATACTAACCACTTTAATATCCTTTCTTGTTTTAATAACAACCCCACCAAAATCTTATTATCACTCTTTATTCATATCAAATTCATTTTCTGATAATTCATCTGTAGCAAATCATTTATACACTTTAACTAAAAGACCACATGTTGCTGGTTCACAAGCTAATGTTGATGCAGCAACTTATGTTTTGTCAATATTTATGTCTTGTAACTTATTATCACATGTAACATACTATGATGTTGTCTTAACTTATCCTGTCTATAGGTCTTTAGTACTAACAACATCTTCAAATTTAGAAAAAACAATTGTGTTTGATCTTGTTCAAGAAGTATATGATGGTGATCCATATGTAGAAGTGGCACATGAAGTGTTACCTACCTTTCATGCTTATTCTAGATCAGGTATTGTTAATTGACATACTCCTGTGGTTTCAATTTGTTTGTCTGATTTTGATTTAGTATGGAGTAATTGAAGCAGAGGCGGAGCCAGAATTTCAAGTAAGGGGTTCAATATTCAAGGAAAACTAAGTTGAAAGGGGTTCAGTACCTACTATATCTACATAAAAAAATAATTTTAATCGGGTATAAATAGTATATTTTCGTCAAAGGGGTTCGGCGAACCCCTAAAGAGGGTTGGCTCTGCCTCTAAACTGAAGGGGAGTCTTGGAGTAACTGGTAAAGTTGCCGCCGTTTGACCAGGTGGTCACGGGTTCAAGCCTTGGAAACAGCTTCTGGCAGAAATGCTAGGTAAGGCTGCATACGATACACCTTGTGGTGGGGCCCTTCCCCGGACACCACGTATAGCGGTAGCTTTAGTACACTGGGCTGTTTTTTTTTACCGGAGTAAAGAAACTAAAAATACATAGAATGTACCAAATGTCTTTTAATCTTGTGTCTTAAATATGTCAGGTGGATGGTTAGAATGTGAACTCTTAGAATTAAAGAGTGAGTAAACCATCTAGTAACCCCTGAACTATGTCCAAATTTGTTATGAGTTAGTGTATTTTTGTCATCCTTTTTAGCTAACGTGGCACCTTTTATCAACCTTTGTAGCTAACATAACACCTTTGATGTAGGCTCTATTTTATGTAATAAAGGTGTCACGTCATCATAAAGGGTGATAAAAATACGTTAAAATTGAGTTCGGAGGTAATATAATAGGACCCCTGTAAAGTTCAGAGTGTGTTATAGCAACTTTGGTCATATTTCGGAGGAGGTACTGGATGCTTATCTCTTTAAGAGTTGTCGAAATAATGAAATACACATCTATTTAATCTTGTGTCTTAAATACGTCATGTGGACAATTAGAATTAAAGAGTGAGTAAACCATCTAGTA
>NW_025849231.1:28797-37016 GCF_002878395.1 Capsicum annuum
CGTGGGCTATAGCACACCGATTTGGCATGAAAATGCCACGTTTGCGCCGTTTTGTCCGTTTGTCTACCCAAATACCCATGAAAAATTAAACAAACCCTACTAGGATGATCCCTAGCCTCCCTGGCACTCCCCGATCAATTTTCAACCCATAGCACGCCCGGAACCCGTGCTCACCACCAAATCCGTGGGCTATAGCATACCGATTTGGGCCAAAAATGCCCCGTTTGTGCTGTTTCACCCGTTTGTCCACTCAAATGCCCATAAAAAATTAAACAGACCACACTGGGATGATCCCCAACCTCCTTGGCACACCCTAGTCAATTTTTGGCCCACAGCATGCCTGGACCCCTGGGCCACCCCAAAAACCGTAGGCTATAGCACACCGATTTGGCTCAAAAACACCTCGTTCGCATCATTTCGCCCGTTTGTCCACCCAAATGCCCATGAAATATTAAACGAACCACACAAAGACGATACAAAACCACCCTGGCATGGGCCAGCTGATTTTTTTGCCCACTGCACGCCCGAACCCTGAGCCCACCCCAAAAATCATGGGCGATAGCACATTGATTTGGCTTGAAAATGCCTCATTCACACCATTTCGCCTATTTGTCTACCCAAATACCCATGAAAAATTAAACGGACCACACTGGGATGATCCCCAACTTCCCTGGCATGCCCCGATTGATTTTTGGACCACAACACTCCTGGACCCCAAGCCCACCCCCAAAACTGGGGGCTATAGCACAACGATTTTTCCCAAAAATGCCTCGTACGCGCCGTTTTTCCCGTTTGTCTACACAAATACCCATGAAAAATTAAACAGATCACACTGGGATGATCCCCAACTGCCTTGGCATGCCCCAATTGATTTTTGGCTCACAGCACACTCGGATCCCGGGCCCACCCCTAAAACCATAGGCTGTAGCAGCCCGCTTTAGCTCGAAAATGCCTTGTTCGTGCCGTTTTGCCAGTTTGTCCACCTAAATACCCACAAAAAATTAAAAGGACCATACTTGGATGATCCCCAACCTCCATGGCATGCCTCAATCAATTTTGGCCCACAACAACTCTAAACCCGTGCCCACCCCCAAAATCGTGGTCTATGGCTCACCGATTTGGCCCAAAAATGCCCCGTTTGTGCTGTTTTGCCTCTTTGTCCACCAAATGCGTACAAAAAATTAAACAGACCACACTGGGATGATCCCCAACCTCCCTGACATGCCTCGATCAATTTTCAGCCCAAAGCACGCCTGAAACCCGGGCCCACCCCCAAAACTATGGGCTATAGCACATCGATTTGGCCCAAAAATGCCCCGTTCGCATCGTTTTGCATGTTTGTCCTCCCAAATACCAATAAAAAATTAAACGGACCATACTAGGATGATCCCAAACCTCCCTAGCATGCCCCATTCAATTTTCGGCCCACAGCATGCTAAGACCTCGGGCCCGCCCCCGAAGCCGTAGGCTAGAGCACACTGATTTTGCCAAAAAATGCCCCGTTCGCTCCATTTCATCCTTTTGTCCACCCAAATACCCACAAAAATTTAATCAGACCATACTGTGATGATCCCCAATCTCCCTGGCATGGCTCGGTCAATATTTGGCCTACTGTACGCTCGAACCCCGGTCGTACCCCTAAAACAATGAGCTATAGCACACTGATTTAGCTCGAAAATGCCCCATTCGCGCCGTTACGCTCGTTTGTACACCCAAATAACCACAGAAAATTAAACGAACGACACTGGAATAATCCCCAATCTACCTGACATGCCCCGGTCGATTTTCGGCTAACAGCAAGCCTGGACCCCATTCCTACCCCCAAAATCGTGGTCTATAGCACACTAATTTGGCCCGAAAATTCCCCGTTCGCGCCATTTTGCCCGGTTTTCAACCTAAATGCCCAAGAAAAATTAAACGGACCATACTGGGATGATCCCTAACCTCCCTAGCATGCTCCCATTAATTTTCATCCCATAGCACGCCCGAACGTCGGGCCGACACCCAATACCGCGAGCTATAGCTCACTGATTTGGCCACAAATGCCTCGTTCATGCCGTTTTGCTTGTTTGTCCACTCAAATGCCGACAAAAATTAAACGAACGACAGTGGGATGATTCCCAACTTCCGTGGCATGCCCTGGTCGATTTTTGGATCACAGCACGCTCGAACCTCGAGCCCACCCCCAAAACCGTGGGCTATAGCACATTGATTTGGCTCGAAAACTCTCCGTTCGTGCCGTTTTGCCCGTTTGTCCACCAAAATGACCATGAAAAATTAAACAGACCATACTGGGACGATCCTCAACCTCCCTGGCATGCCCTGGTCGAATTTTGGCCCACAGCATGCCCGGACCCCGGGACCACCCCCAAAACCGTGGGCTATAGCACATCGATTTGTCTTGAAAATGCCCCATTTGCACCGTTTTTCCTGTTTGTCCACCCAAATGCGCACAAAAAATTAAACGGACCATACTAGGATGATCCCCAACTTCCCTGACACACCCTGATCAATTTTTGAACTATAGCACGCCCGGATCCCGATCACACCCCAGAAAGTGTGGACTATATTATAGCTCACTGATTTAGCCTGAAAATGCCCCGTTCCTGCCGTTCCGCCCATTTGTCTACCCAAATGCCCACAAAAAATTAATCGGACTACACTGGGTTGATCCTAAACCTTCTGGCATACCCTGGTCGATATTCATCCTACAACACACCCTGACCCTAGGCCTACCACCAAAACCCTGGGCTATAGCACACCGATTTGGCCCATAAATGCCCCGTTCATGCCGTTTCGCCCGTCTGTCCTCCAAAATTTTGATGAAAAATTAAACAGTCCATACTGAGATGATCCCCAACCTCCCTGGCATGACCCCGTGATTTTCGGCCCCCAACATTCCCAAACCCCGGGCTATAGCACATCAATTTGGCACGAAAATGCCCCGTTCAAATCGTTTCTCCCATTGTTCCACCTAAATTCCCATGAAAAATAAAACGAACTAGACTGAGATGATCCCCAATCTCCCTGACACCCACCGATCGATTTTTAGCCCATAACACGCCTGAACCCCAGGCCCACCCATGAAACTGTGGGCTAGCACACCGATTTTGCCTGAAAATGCCCCGTTTGCATTGTATCGCATGTTTGTGCACCAAAATGCTTACGAAAAATTAAACGGACCAAACTAGGACAATCCCCAACCTCCCTGGCCTGCCCCGATCGTTTTTTGGCCCACAAAACACCCAGACCCCAGGTCCACCCCTAAAATCGTGGGCTATAGAACACCGATTTGGCCCGAAAATACCCCATTCACGCTGTTTCACCCATTTGTCAACCCAAATGACCACAAAAATTTAAACGAACCACATTGGGATGATATCCAACCTCACTGGTATGCCCTGGTCTATTTTTAGCCTGCAATACGCTCAAACCCTGAACCCACCTGCAAAACAGTGGGCTATAACACACCGATTTGACCCAACAATGCCCCAATCGCGCCATTTCACCCGTTCGTCCACAGAAATGCCCACAAAAAATTAAACGGATCATACGGAGATGATACCCAACCTCCTAGGCATGCCCCGATCAATTTTTAGCTAACAGAAAATCCAGACCCTGGGCCCACCCCCAAAATCGTGGGCTATAGCACACCGATTTGGCATGGAAATGCCACGTTCGCACCGCTTTGCCCGTTTTTCCACCCAAATGCCCATGAAAAATAAAATGAACCCTACTAGGATGATCCCCAACCTCCCTGGCACTCCCCGATCAATTTTCAACCCACAGCACGCCCGGAGCCCGTGCCCACCACCAAATCCATGGGCTATAGCATACCGATTTGGGTCAAAAATGCCCTATTTGTGCTGTTTCACCCGTTTGTCCACCCAAATGCCCATGAAAAATTAAACAGACCACACTGGGATGATCCCCAACCTCCCTGGCACACCCCGATCAATTATCGGCCCACAGCACGCCCGGACCCCGGGGCCACCCCCACCCAAAATTGTAGGCTATAGCACACCGATTTGTCTCAAAAACACCTCGTTCACATCATTTCGCCCATTTGTCCACCCAAATGCCCATGAAATATTAAACGAACCACACAAAGATGATCCCCGACCTCCCTGGCATGCCCAGCTAATTTTTTTGCCCACTGTACACCCGAACCCAGAGCCCACCCAAAAAATCGTGGGCGATAGCACACCGATTTGGCTAGAAAATGCCTCATTCACACCATTTCGCTCGTTTGTCTACC
Source organism: Capsicum annuum (assembly GCF_002878395.1). Taxonomy (NCBI): domain Eukaryota; kingdom Viridiplantae; phylum Streptophyta; class Magnoliopsida; order Solanales; family Solanaceae; genus Capsicum; species Capsicum annuum. The sequence continues at coordinate 33,056 of NW_025849231.1, forward strand.
TAAATGCCCATGAAAAATTAAACGGACCACAATGGGATGATCCCCAACTTCCCTGGCATGCCCCAATTGATTTTCAGACCACAGCACGCCTGGACCCCGAGTCCACCCCCAAAACTGGGGGCTATAGCACAACGATTTTTCCCGATAATGCCTCATACACGCTGTTTTCCCATTTGTCAACACAACTACCCATGAAAAATTAAACAGATCACACTGGGATGATCCCCAACCACCCAGGCATGACCTGATTGATTTTTGGCTCACAGCACACTCGAATCTCGGGCCCACCCCTAAAATCGTAGGCTGTAGGACCCTGATTTGGCCCAAAAATGCCCCGTTCATGCTGTTTCGCCCGTTTGTCCGCCTAAATAACCACAAAAAATTACATGGACCACATTGGGATGATCCCCAACCTCCTTGGAATGCCCCAGTCGATTTTCAGCACATAGTACACTCGGACCCTGGGCCTACCCTCGAAACCGTTAGCAATAGCACCCCGATTTGGCCCAAAAATATCCCGGTCACGCTATTTCGCTCGTTTGTCCACCCAAATGCCCATGAAAATTAAACGAACCATACTGGAACCATCCCTAACCTCTATGGCATGACCTGATCAATTTTTGACCAACAGAACGCCCGGACCCCTGGCCCAGCCCCAAAACCGTGGGCTATATCACACCGATTAGGCCCTAAAATGCCCCATTCACGCCGTTTTGCCTGTTTATCGACCCAAATGCCCATGAAAAAATAAACTGACCATACTGAGATGATACCAACCTCCTTGGCACACCCCAGTCAATTTTAGCCCACAACACGCCCGAACCCCGGGCCCACCCCCAAAACTGTGGGCTATAGCACAACGATTTAGCCCAAAAATGCCCTGTTCGCACCTTCCACCCATTTGTGTACCCAAATGCCAACAAAAAATTAAACGAACCATACTAGGACGATCCCCAACCTCCTTAGCATGCCCGATTGATTTTTGACACACAGCATGCCAGGAACCCAGGCCTACACCCAAAACTGTGGGCTATAGCACATCGATTTGTTCCGAAAATGCCCCGTTTACGCCGTTTCGCCCATTTGTCCACTAAAATGCCTACGAAAAAATAAATTAACCATACCGGGATGATCCTCAACCTCCCTGGCATGCTCTGATCGATTTTCAATCCACAGCACGCCCAAACCCCAGGCCCACCCCCAAAATCGTGGGCTATAGCACAATGATTTAGCCCGAAAATGCCCCGTTTGCCCCGTTTTGCCCGTTTGTGTACCCAAATACCAACAAAACATTAAACGGACCACACTGGGATGACCCCCAACCTCCCTGGCACACCCCAATTAATTTTTGACCTACAAAAAGCCCTGATCTCAGGCCCACCCCTAAAATCATGGGCTATATAGCACACCGATTTGGCCTGAAAATGCCCCGTTCGCGTCCTTACCCCCATTGGTCCACCCAAATACTTATGAAAAATTAAAAGAACCATACTGGGATGATCCCCAACCTCCCTGGGCCCATCCTTGAAACCATGGGCTATAGGACACCGATTTGGCCTAAAATGCCCCATTCATGCCGTTTTGCCTGTTTATCGACCTAAATGTCCACAAAAAATTAAACAGACCACACTGGGACTATCCCCAACCTCCCGAGCATGCCCTAGTCAATTTTTTCCTAAAACACACCCAAAACCCCAGGCCCACCAACAAAACCGTGGGCTATAGTACACCAATTTAGCCCAAAAATGCCCCATTTATGCCGTTTCATCCATTTGTCCACCCAAATGCCCACAAAAAATTAAACAGACCATACTGGTATGATCCCCAATATCCCTATCATGCCCATTAGATTTTGGCACACAGAACACTCAGACCCCGGGACCACACCCAAAATCATAGGCTATAGCACACTGATTTGGCCTAAAAATGCCCCGTTCATGCTATTTCACCCGTTTGTCCACCCAAATGCCCTTCAAAATTAAACGAACCAGACTAAGTTGATACCTAACCTCCCTAGAATGCCCCGATAAATTTTTTAGCCCACCTCACGCCTGAACCTCGTGCCCACCCCCAAAATCGTGGGCTATAGGACACTAATTTGGCTCAAAAATGCCTATTCGCACCGTTTCGCCCGTTTAACTTCCCAAATGCCCACGAAAAATTAAATGGACCACACTGGGATGATCCCCAACCTCCTTGGCATGCCCTTATTGATTTTCGACCCACAGCACGCCTGGACCCCGGGCCTACCCCCGAAACCGTGGACTATAGAAAACTAATTTTCCCCAAAAATGCCCTTTTCATGCCGTTTTGCCCGTTTGTACACCCAAATGCCACAAAAAATTAAGCGGACCACACTGGGATGATCCCCAACCGCCTTGACATTCCTCGATCAATTTTCGACTCACTGCACACCCGGATCCCAGGCCCACCCCTAAAATCGTAGGCTGTAGCACCCCGATTTAGCCCGAAAATGCCCTGTTCGTGCCGTTTTGCCCATTTGTTCACCTAAATACCCAGAAAAAATTACACGGACCACACTAGGATAATCCCTTACCTCCCTAGCACACCACGGTTGATTTTTGGCCCACAGTAGGCCTTGACCCCAGCCCACCCCTGAAACCATGGGCTATATCACACTAATTTTGCCCGAAAATACCCCGTTCACGCTGTTTTGCCCATTTGTCCACCCAAATGCCCATGAAAAATTAAACGGACCACACTGGGATGATCCCCAACTGCCCTGGCATACTCCTATCAATTTTCGGCTCACAGCACACCCGGATCTCGGGCCAATCCCCAAAACCGTAGGCTATAGCACCCCAATTTGACCCGAAAATGCCCTATTCATGCCGTATCACCCGTTTGTCCACCTAAATGCCCATAAAAAATTGCACGAACCACACTAGAATGATCCCCAACCTCCCTAGCATGCCCTGGTCAATTTTCAGCACACAGTACGCTTGGACCCTGGGCCCACCCCCAAAACTGTGGGCTATAGCACCCCGATTTAGCACTAAAATGTCCTGGTCACGCAGTTTCACTCATTTCTCTACCCAAATACCCATGAAAATTAAACGAACCACACTGAAACCATCCCTAACCTCGCTGGTATGGCCCGATCAATTTTTGGCCCACAGCACGGCCGGACCCTTGGCCCAACCTTAAAACCGTAGGCTATAGCACACAAATTTGGCTCAAAAATGCCCCGTTCATGCCGTTTTACCTGTTTATGGACCAAATTATGCACTAAAAATTAAACGGACCATACTGGGATAATCCCCTACCTCCATAGCATGCCCCGATCAATTTTTGGCCCATAGCACAATGATTTGGCCTGAAAATACCCCGTTCGCGCCATTTCACCAGTTTATATACCCAAATGCCCACGAAAAATTAAACGGACCACACTGGGATGATTCCCAACCTCTCTGGCATGCCCCGATCAATTTTTGGCTCACAGCACACCCGATCTCGGGACCACCATAAAAACCGTAGGCTATAGCACCCTAATTTGGCCAAAATGCCCTATTCATGCCGTTTCACCCATTTGTCCACCTAAATGCCCACAAAAAATTACCCGAACCACACTGGGATGGTCCCCCATCTCCCTGGTATGCCCCGGTCGATTTTCAGCTCACAGTACGCCTGGACACTGGGCCCACCCCCAAAATTATGGGCTATAGCACCCCGATTTAGCCCAAAAATGTCCTGGTCACGTAGTTTCGCTCATTTGTCAACCCAAATACCTATGAAAATTAAACGAACCACACTGAAACCATCCCCAACCTCGCTGGCATGGCCCGGTCAATTTTTGGCCCATATCACGCCCGGACCCTTGGCCCACCCCCAAAATCGTAGGCTATAGCACACGAATTTGGCCCAAAAATGCCCTGTTCACACTGTTTTACCCGTTTATCGACCCAAATATGCACTAAAAATTAAACGGACCACACTGGGA
>NW_025849232.1:0-10384 GCF_002878395.1 Capsicum annuum
AAAGTTGCCATTTGCATTGCTAGGTTATCGCACCACTGTTCGCACTTCAATAGGGGCAACTCCATATTTATTGGTGTATGGGACAGAAGCAGTCATCCCTGCAGAAGTTGAAATTCTCTCTCTTTGAGTCATTGTAGAAACAGAGATTGATGATGACGAATGGGTAAAAACCCGACTGGAATATTTGAGTTTGATTGAAGAAAAGAGGCTAACGTCTGTGTGTCATGGCCAATTGTATCAGAGGAGGATGGCTCGAGCGTATAACAAAAAGGTCTGTCCCAGGAATTTTAAAGTTGGTCAGTTGGTATTGATATGTATCCTTTCTCACCAGGTTAAAGCAAAAGGCAAGTTCTTCCTTAACTGGCAAGGTCCCTTTGTTGTGAAGAAAGTATTGCCCAATGGAGCCTTATATTTGACAGATATTGAAGGCAAAATGGTAGAAATGGATATCAATGCTGATGCGGTCAAAGGATACTATGTATGATATTGGATCCTTTGTTGAGTTTATTGCATGTTTAGTAGTTGCATTCTTGAAGATTGATATGATAAAGGCATTTTATTCTTCTATCCAAACATTGTGTCATCCCTTATTTACCCGTTTGAGCTTTGTTTTATTTTTCTTTCATATCCCTCTTTTGGAATCAAAATAGAGTAAAGATAAATTTCAAAAAAATAAGAACAAGAGAAAGAGTTCAAAAATAATTAAAAAAAAAGAAGAAAAAAAAATCAAAATCAAATCAAAACAAAGAACAAGCTGATGGAACTATGTGCGACCTGATTCTCCTATCTCGGGAGTGAGATACGTAGGCTGCCCTATTTTAGGCTCGGTCCAACCAAATAAAGATTTAAGATTCACCCAGTCAATGAAGCTGGGGCATGAGTTAATGTGTCGTTTGAGTCGATTCCAAAAGTTGTAAGTCCCACCCCCACTTCAAGTATCATTTGAGCCTCTTACCATCTTTTTTGACCTTAACCAAAAGCCAAGTTACAACCAAAGAAAGCCCTTCAGATCAATTTTTGATAATGTTAAGGCTAAGCATACAATGGATATGATGATACATTGTGAAGAACCGATTGTCTCCCTCAGCATAAGAAATCAGGAAAGAAATAAAAATGAGAGAGTCTTATTGGTGAAAACCTTTGCAGGCGCCATAAGGCGATGGTGAGTTGAGAGAAAATGACAATGAGAGAGTCTTATTGGTGAAAACCTTTGCAGGCACCATAAGGCGATGGTGAGTTGAGAGAAAATGAAAATGAGAAAGTCTTATTAGTGAAAACCTTTGCGGGCACCATAAGGCGGTGGTGAGTGGAGAGAAATAAAAATGAGAGAGTCTTATTGGTGAAAACCCTTACAGGCACCGTAAGGCGATGGAGAGTTCAAGAGAAAAATGAAAAGCGAGAAGAAAGAGATTTGTTGGCGAAAGTCTTTTAAGATGTCGTCAATCGAATGTGATTTATGAGTACAATGGATTTGAAGAAACGGCTCAGCGGCAAAAGGTACGAACTCAACAACAAATGGGGAGTCTAGATTGGAAGATCAGGCAGCTCAATCCAAAATGCATGTCACACTCATTGGAGTTGTTTGTTGTATTCAGATAAGTTTTCTTTTTAAATATGGGACATTGCCCTTTTCTTTCATTTACATATTCATGCTTTTTGTCTTTTTATGTCATTTATCAAAATAAAAGTCACCATCATTTCTTTACATTTTAAGTCAAGTCTGTGTCAAAACAAGCAAGAAAGGATTTCAAAATTTACTACCAGTCTTTCCAGTTATATGAGGAAAAGCCAAGGAACAGCACATAAAGAAATATGATCGTAATTTAACACGAAGCAAAGGAAATCTATCTACCGACAGGCTATTGGATTCGTAGAAACATTCAGATTTGGAAAAAGTGCACCTCAGGGGCATGGTAAAATGGAAACCCATTGTTTAAGTCAGAACTCATTTCCCTCAATCTAGATTCGGGTCTATGATGCAGCAAGACAGGGCAGGTGTTAGCAATTTAGAACAAAGATGAAAGGAGTGAGTGCTGGGCAGATACCTGAAAAGCCAAGATCTGCAAGCCACCATTAAGTTTTTAACTGACAAATTTTCTTTGTTGAAACAGGGGCAAATTCGTTTCACTTGATTCAGCTACCATTGGAAATGCACATCCGTGGGATTTTACTTTCTTCTCAGGACCCTCCTGAAAAATGGGATTTTACTTTCTGTTCAGGACCCTCCTGAAAAATGGGAATTTTACTTTCTGTTCAGGACCCTCCTAAAAAATGAGATTTTACTTTCTGTTCTGGACCCTCTTGAAAAATGGGATTTTACTTTCTGTTCAGTGATTTTTACTTTCAGTTCAAAACCCTCCTGAAAATAGGATTTTTACTTTCTGCTCAGGACCCTCCTGAAAAATGAGACTTTACTTTCTGTTCAGGACCCTCCTGGAAAATGGGACAACGCTTTCAAAAATGAAATACTACTTTACTATAATTTTGTTTGAGATAATTTTTGTTCTAGTTTTAATTTGGGTTTCAGGAGCCCGACTGAAGAACAGGGTGACGAAATAACAAGTCAGCAACCCGCCTGAAGAACGGGGTGATGAAATAACAAGTCAAGAACCCGCCTGGAGAATAGGGTAAAGAAATGAAAAGTCAAGCAACAAAGTAAAGTAATTGAAAGCCAAGCAACAAGGTGAAAGAAATTGCAAGTCAGGAGCCCGCCTGAAGAATAGGGTGATAAAAGTTGAGTCAAGAGCGAACAGAAGCTGTATAGATAGGATTTTTGTAATTTTATTTATGTTTTAACTTGTAATTTTCATTTTGATGTAATGACAGAGCCACGGACCGGAACCTCGATGGAACCTCACTCGACTCTCCTACTCAGAATAGTTCACCTCCTTCCAAATGTTGAGATACTTGTCACTCGATCCTCTCATAATGTGAGTAGGTGGGATGTCTTAAGTCAAAACCTGTTTGTCCTTCTTCTTTTTATTTATTTCTTTGAATAATGGTCGGGTCAAAATTCGGTCTCGTTGTCTACTTCTTTGTCTGAAAACACTACGTGTTTACATTCAAAGGGGGCATGATGTAGACACGTAATTTTTTCCCCCTTAGAAGTTCGATTTTATTCATTTCCTACCTTAGCATATCATGTACCCTCCCCGATGTCATTTTTACCCATCTTATTTTATCCTACCATGTACCCTCACCCATGTCATTAGACCCCGCAAAATACAAAAAAAATAATAAACAAATAATAAAATAACTAATCCTATCTTATCCTAACAACCTACCCAATAAAAAAATAACACCTCAACACTACCCCCTACCCCATGTTACCCCACCCCCCTCTCTTTTTATTTGTCCAAGAAGAAAAGACTCAAAATACAATATATACCTACCCACATACACACAAAAAAAGGAGGAACAGTAACAAGAAACAAGAAAAAAGCATTTTCTCTCTCTACACTCTACTCTCTCTTTTCCTCTCTTAAGAAATTGAACTTTCACCTCCACTTCGCCACCAGCCGGCGACGCCAAACGGAACCACCGCCAGCTCTGGCCATAGCATTCATTCAAGACAACACGCATCGCTAGATCTGCCGCCGACCCGACCCGACTTCACCGGCGACGGCGGTAACAGCGCCGTCGTTTCTTTTTCTCTCCCCTCGCCACTCCATTAGCGAAACAGTCACCGTAGCTCCCTTCATTCGCCGGCCGAGAATCTGACCAGCTCCGCTGCTTCAATTTCCTTCTCCGTCGATGGCAATCACTAAAAATAGTGATGCTGGTGACCGGCAACGACACCCCATCCATTTTCCACTGATTTCGGCGAGATTTCACGTATGGGTCTTTTCGATTTTTCATAATTTCAGCCTTGGTTCACCTGGTATTTCTTATTTCTTCGTGCAACGATAGTTGGAAATCGTTGATTTGGGGTTTTGAATCAGGGATCTTGGGTTGTTTTTTTTTTAAGTTTATTCGGATTTGTGGTTTATTTATCGTGAGGTTTTTGTCGTGGTTTTCCGATCTATCCGGTCAAACTCAATATCGAGTTTGGAGTTGTTCGTTGTGAGGTTCTCTGATCGAGTATTTTGGTCTTCGGATTTCTTTATTATCGACAAGGATTAGTTTCGTCAAGGTCCATTTCTTCTAACCGAATCTTTAATTTATTTTGACTTTTTATTGATGTTGTTGGTGTGGATGATTTATTTGTTGTGTGTTTGGTTTGAATCTTCGTTGTTTGTGTTGTGTTTGATGTTGGTTTCGGATTATGAGATGTGATTGGAAAATCGAAGCATGCACTAATCATGTGGTTTAAAGGGAATTCGGGGCGCGAGTCTAAAAATCATTAAAGTGAATTAGGATTAATTTTGATTTGTTGTTGTTTTGATTCGTCGTTATTGTTACTTTCACGTCTAATTATCAATTTCGTGATAGTATCATGGTAAGTCAAGCGGGTAGGCAATCGTAGGCCGGGTAGGCGAAATTTAGGAATAAGTGTTCCGTGGGATGTTGGAATGTGCGTGTGAATGTCTCTTTCTAGATTATCATGTTTAATTTAGATGTATTTATTTAACCGGGGAATGCCCCGAGATTATTTGTATTTATTCACCGGGGAATGCCCCGACATATCATGTTGGTGAAAAATGATCGTGATGAAGGCCCGCGGCGTTGGGTAGGGCATTGGAGCTTAGATTTAGTTTTAGACTAGGATTTATATTTTCGTATTTTTTTTTTATTTTTTGGACTGTATAATTGGACTGGACTTTTATGTTTTTGGACTGTTTTATTTTGTTTATTGTTTGATTATTTTGTGTTCTTTTGTGTGGTTTATACATTTCATAGTACCAAAATAGCCGATACACTCCACCAAGCGACCATGGTCGAACCACGGGATCGAGGGGTGCCTAACACCTTCCCCTCGATCAACAGAATTCCTTAGCCGGAATCTTTGTTTACAAATCGGTTTAAGAGTCAAAAGGTTGCCAAAAGGATTTTCTAAAGGTGACTTGGCACACCGGATTATGCCAAGTGGCGAATCTGAGTAAAAAATGTAAATAATCCTTTTCCGAAACAAATTTTCATCTTTTTGTCACTTAAATAATAAAATCCTTTCGACCCTTAAAATATACATTTTTTGGAGTCCGCGTTAAAAAGGGGTGTGACAACACCCGAACTAGTATGAGCAAGTTCATGACAGATGTGTCTGGTATAGTGCTGAAAGAGTGTAGGACTGTTATGATCAATAGGGATATAGATTTGTCCCGACTGATGATGAATGCACAGTAGATAAAGGTAGATAAGATAAGGAAAAGAGATAGAGTAAGGGGAAAAAGGAAGGATAGATTCGAGCAGCATGTGTATGGTCAGACTAGGTCTCATACAGGAAATCGTCTGCAGTTTTACAGCCGTTCATCCTTGACAGTGCCTTCATCATCTAGTTCTCCCATACCCCAAAATAGGTAGGAGCAAAGGAACCGACCCTCTATGTCCAGGTCCCAGAACAGTGTGAGTAATCGGCCTAATCATCCTCCTTGTGCTAAGTATAGAAGAACCCATTTTGATGAGTGTTTGTCCAAACTAAGGGGTTGTTCTAGTTGTGGCAAGATAGTCCACAGATTGAGAGAGTGACCGTATGCTAGGTAGGGGAACAGATATTTGCAGCGTTAGACTTAGGCTACTAGTACCCTAGCTTCTTTAGCCCATCCAGCCCCTCCTCAAGGCGCTTCATCCAGTACTACTGGCGGTCAGTGTCAGAACAGATTCTATGCTTTACCATCCCGCTAAGAGCATGAGGACTCTCCCGATGTTGTTACTGGTATGTTCCACATCTTTCAGTTTGATGTTTATGTGTTGTTGGACCTCGGGTCAAGTTTCTCTTATGTAACCCCACTTGTAAGTGTGAATTTTGAAATGAGTCCTAAAAAAATTCCTAAGCCTTTCCTAGTTTCTACTGCAGTAGAGGATTCATTTTTTGCTAAGCAAGTGTATAAAAATTGTTCTGGTACCGTTCTTCATAGAGTCATACTTGCTAATTTGATTAAGCTGGACATGGTGGATTTTAACCTTATTCTGGGTATGGATTGGCTTACCTTATTCTGGGTATGGATTGACTTCATTCTTATTATGTATCTATAGACTGTCATACCCGTGTGGTCAAGTTTTAGTTTCCCAATGAACCAATTTTTGAGTGGTCTGGGAGTTCAGTATCTCCCAAGAGTCATTTTATCTCCTATCTCAAAGGCAAAAATCTAATATCCAAAGGTTGCATCTATCACCTAGTTAGAGTTAAGGACGCTAAGTCTGAGGCTCCAACTATTCAGTCAGTGAACATTGTTAATAAGTTTTCTAATGTTTTTCCAAAAGATCTCCCAGGGGTACCTCCCGATAGAGAGATAGAATTTAGGATTGACCTCTTTCTCGACACTCAACCTATTTCTATTCCTCCCTACCGTATGGCACCTGCAGAGCGTAAGGAGTTGAAAAAGCAACTCAAAGATCTTTTAGATAAGGGTTTCATAAGGCCCAGTGTTTCTCCTTGGGGCACATCTATCCTATTCGTCTGAAAGAAAGATGGTTCTTTGTGTATGTGCATTGACTATCGTCAATTGAACAAGGTCACAGTTAAGAATAAGTACCCTCTTTTGAGAATCGATGACCTGTTTGATCAGTTGTAAGGTGAAAGTTATTTCTCCATGATAGACCTTAGATCCGGCTATCATTAACTTAAAGTAATGAAGTGTGATATCCCAAAGACAACTTTCCAAACCTGTTATGGTCATTTTAAATTTCTAGTCATGTCTTTTGGGCTAACCAATGCTCCAGTGGCTTTCATGAACCTCATGAATTGAGTGTTCAAGCAGTACCTTGATATATTTGTCATAGTTTTCATAGATGATATCCTTGTTTACTCCCGTACTGAGAATGACCATGCAGATTATCTTAGAATTGTCCTGCAGACACAGACTCTTAGAGATCACCAGTTGTTTGCCAAATTCAACAAGTGTGTATTTTGGCTAAGATCAGTATCCTTTCTGGGTCATATTATTTCAGCCAAAGGCATTAGGGTCGATCCCCAAAAGACAGAAGCTGTAAGAAACTGGCCTAGACCTATTTCTCTATCTGACTTTAGAAGTTTCTTGGGTCTAGCTAGCTACTACCGCCGTTTTGTTGAAGGTTTCTCTTCTATTGCTTCTCTCATGACCCAGTTGACCCAAAAGAAAGTTAAGTTCCTTTGGTCAGATTCTTATGAGAAGAGTTTTCAGGAGTTGAAGACTCGACTCACCTCAGCCCCTATGTTGACTTTGCCTAATGGTATGGATGGTTTTGTGGTGTATTGTTATGCCTCAGGAGCTGGTTTGGGTTATGTGTTGATGAAGAGAGATAAGGTTATAACATATGCCTTTAGACAATTGAAGTCGCATGAAAAGATTACCCAACCCATGATCTTGAATTAGCTACTGTGGTCTTTACTTTGAAAATATGGAGACACTGTCTGTATGGTGTTCATGTTTATGTGTTCACTGATCACAGAATCCTACATTATATATTTACTTAGAGGGAGTTGAATCTTAGATCGAGGAGGTGGTTAGAGTTGCTAAAGGATTATGATATGAATGTGCTATATCACCTGGCCAAGGCCAATGTAGTGGTAGATTCCCTTAGTAGGATATCTATGGGAAATGTGGCTCATGTAGAGAAACATAAGAAAGAGTTAACTCATGATGTACATCGTCTGGCTAGATTGGGTGATAGATTGCTTGATTCTGCTAAGGGGAATATTTTGGTATAGAGTAGTTTGGAATCCTCTTTAGTTTCGAAAATATAGGAGAAGCAAGACTTAGATGCTAGTTTAGTCAGATTGAAGGAGTCAGTTAAAGACCAAAAGGTAGAGGTTTTGTTCCAAGGGGGAGATGGTGTGTTGAGATGTCAGAATAGATTGTATGTTCTGTTGTTGGTGACTTGAGGTAGAGAATTATGGATGAGGCACATGTTGTGCGGTATTCCATTCATCCCGGTGCTACCAAGATGTACCGCAACTTGTGGGAAATCTATTGGTGAAGTGGCATGAAGAAGGATATAGAAGGGTTTATGGCAAAGTGTGAAATATGGCAACAGGTTAAGGTAGACCACCAATGATCTGGCGGTAAGTTGCAAGAGTTTGGTATACCAACTTGGAAGTGGGAAGAGGTGAATATGGATTTCGTGACAGGTTTACCTCTTTTGCGTCGTCATCATGATTCTATTTGGGTTATTATAGACAGGTTGACTAAGTCCGCGCATTTTCTGCCAGTGCATACATCTTATACAACTGAGGATTATGCTAGATTGTATATCCGAGAGTTAGTCAGGTTGCATAGAGTTCCTTTTTCCATCATCTCGGATAGGGGTACTCAGTTCACTTAGCAATTTTGGAAAGCTTTCCAGAAGGGTCTTGGTACCCAAGTTCATTTGAATTCTACTTTTTATTTGCAGACAGCTGGTCAGGCTGAGAGGACCATCCAGACTTTAAAAGATATGTTGAGGGCATGTACCTTTGATTTCAAAGGTATTTGGGATGAGCACTTACCATTGATTGAGTTTGCCTATAACAATAGTTACCATACTAGCATCAAGATGGTACCATTTAAGGCGTTGTATGGTATAAGATGTAGATCACTCATAGGTTTGTTTGAAGTGGGCGAGGCTGTTGTGATTGGGCCTGATGCAGTATTTGAGGCTATGGAGAAAGTTATGTTGATTAGAGAAAGGTTGAAGACAAATCAGAGTTTTCAAAAGTCATATGCCGATGTGAGGAGAAGAGATCTTGAGTTTGAGGTGGGTGATTTGGTGTACTTGAATATTTCACCCATGAAAGGGGTGAAAAGGTTTAGGAAAAAGGGGAAGCTTTTTCCCCGTTATGTTGGCCCTTATAGAGTTTTGAGCCATGATGGGAAAGTATCATATGAAGTTGAGTTGCCCGTAGATTTGTCAGCTAATCATCCTATCTTTCATGTCTCTATGCTTAAGAAGTACATTGGTGATTCCATTGTAGTAGATCCTTCAGAGAGCTCAGATATCCAGACTAGTTTTTTGTTCGATGAGATTCCGATTGAGATCCTAGATTACCAGGTCTGTAGACTAAGGAACAAAGAAGTTCCCTTGGTCAAAGTTTTATGGCGGAATCAGTCAGTTGAGGGCGCTAGTTGGGAAGCGGAAGTAGATATGCGAGCCAAGTACCCGCACCTTTTATCTACAAGTTCAGATCAAGCAGAAGGTATTATTCTTGCTTAATTTAGTTCCTTTCTAATCAAAGTTCATATATGTATCTATTCTTGTGTAAGCTCTTGCACTTCCCAAAGTATTCAAAAGTTTAGAAAGATATAGAGTCAGTTTAGCAATTTGTTTCAGCTATGTATCCCCTGATTTCTTTGTACTTTTAGCCTAACTAGTGACATTCGAGGACGAATGTTTCCAAAGGGGAGATATTGTGAGACCCTGCAAAGTTTCCTTGTAGTCTAAGCTATTAGAGCCTATCAAGTGAAGCCTAATTTTGCTCTTAAAAGACTAAGAAATATCTTTCAAAGTGATTAGTGTTTAAACCATATGAATCTCTTAATTTTGACTTTTTATCGTGTGGGAAATTGAATTATCTTTCCAATGATACCCATTTCGTCAAAATCCAACACCGAAAGAGAAAGATATGGACGTTTTCTAGAAAGAAGTTGAAACTGCCCAGGTGCGATGGAGAGGACTGACGGACCGTCGAGCTAGCAACGAACTATCGCCCAAACCATCGCAGAAGAGGCAGTGAGACCTTATTTTGGTTAGGCATGACGGTAAGGCCGATGGACCATCGATCTAGAGATGAACCATCGACCCAGCCATCGCAGGCAAGGAAGAAAGTTCAATTCTAGCCCAGGTATGACGGTCAGGGCTGATGGACCGTCGGGCCCTCCATGAAACTTCGCACCCACAGTCGCCTATTCCATTTCGTGATTTTACGTTATTTTTTAAATGGCTTTTTTGGTCTTTCCCCACCCTTTGACACTCAGATATAGCCAAAACGAAGCACATAGCTTCACATTCTTCATAGACATCAAAAACTAGGGTTTTCTCTCAAGATTAACCCTCTAGAGAAAATCCAAATATTCCTCCAAGAAATTCAAGAACTCACCATAGATTTTACAAATTGAGTTAAGATTCAATGTTAATAAGTCAAAGGCTTCAAGAACCCTCTCTCAATAGTTCTAAAAAGAGTCTCAAGCAAGCCTGTTTATCTAATTTCACAATCTAAGGTATGTGGGGTTTGAACAAGGGTAATCCTTTCACCCTTGTGCTCAAAAGCTTATTTTAAATTACAAGTTTTCTGTAATTTATGAGATTTTACATGAAATTGATTTAGGTTTTT
>NW_025849233.1:0-1586 GCF_002878395.1 Capsicum annuum
TAAAATGTAAAGAAATGATGGTGACTTTTATTTTGATAAATGACATAAAAAGACAAAAAAGCATGAATATGTAAATGAAAGAAAAGGCAATGTCCCATATTCAAAAAGAAAACTTATCTGAATATGACAACCAACTCCAATGAGTATGACATGCATTTTGGATTAAGCTGCCTGATCTTCCTATCCAAACTCCCCATTTGTTGTTGAGTTTGTGCCTTTGCCGCTGAGCCGCTTCTTCCAATCCATCGGACTCATACATCACATTCAATTGACAACATCTTAAAAGACTTTCACCAACAAATCTCTTTCTTTTCACTTTTAACTTTTCTCTTGAACTCGTCATCGCCTTACGGTGCCCGTAAGGGTTTTCAACAAAGGATAAAATATCATACATAATATCTTTTGACTGCATCAGCATTGATAGCCATTTCTGCCATTTTGCCTTCAATATCTGTCAAATATAAGGCTTCATTGGGCAACACTTTCTTCACAACGAAGGGACCTTGCCAGTTAGGGGAGAACTTGCCTTTCGCTTCAACCTGGTTAGGAAGGATACATTTCAATACCAACTGGCCAACTTCAAAATTCCTAGGACGGACCTTTTTGTTATACGCTCGAGCCATCCTCCTCTGATACAACTAGCCATGACACACAGATGTTAGCCTTTTTTTCTCAATCAAACTCAAATGCTCCAGTCGGGTTTTTACCCATTCATCATCATCAATCTCTGCTTCTACAATGACTTAAAGAGAGGGAATTTCAACTTCTGCAGGGATGACTGATTCTGCCCCATACACCAATAAATATGGAGTTGCCGCTGTTGAAGTGCGAACAGTGGTGTGATAACCTAGCAATGCAAACGATAACTTTTCATGCCACTTTCTAGACCCTTATACCATTTTTTGCAGTGTCTTTTTTATATTCTTATTGGAGGCTTCTACAACACCATTGGCCTTTGGGCGATATGGAGTAGAATTCGATGTGCGATCTTAAATTGTTGACACACTTCTTGTGTCAAATGACTATTGAGATTGGCAGCATTGTCTGTAATGATCATCTTAGGAATTCCAAATCTACAAATGATATTGGCATGAGCAAAATCTACCACAGCTTTCTTTGTCACTGACTTGAAAGTTACTGCTTCTACCTACTTTGTGAAGTAGTCAAAGGCTACCAAAATGAATCTATGTCCATTTGATGCCTTCGGCTCAATCGGTCCAATCACATCCATTCCCCAAGCCACGAACGGTCATGGAGCGGCCATTCATGCAACTCAATAGGAGAAGAACATATCAGATCACCGTGAACCTGACATCGATGACACTTTTGAACAAATTGAATAGAATCCCTCTCCATAGTAAGCCAGTAATAACCTGCTCGAAGAATCCTCTTTGACAAGACATGACCGTTCATATGCGACCCGCATACTCCAGAGTGTATTTCAACCATGATTGCCGAGGCTTCTCTTGTATCTACACACCTCAAAAGTCCCAGATCTGGGGTTCTCTTATATAAGATTCCCCCACTTAAGAAAAATCCACTAGCCAAATGCCTAATAGTCCTCTTTTGATTGTTGGTGGCATATG
>NW_025849234.1:0-1783 GCF_002878395.1 Capsicum annuum
GTATTGAGATGCATCCTTCCTCACCAGGTTAAAGCAAAAGGCAAGTTCTCCCCTAACCGGCAAGGTCCTTTCGTTGTGAAGAAAGTGTTGCCCAATGGAGCCTTATATTTGACAGATATTGAAGGCAAAATGGCAGAAATAGCTATCAATGCTGATGCAGTCAAAAGATACTATGTATGATATTTGATCCTTTGTTGATTTTATTGCACGTTTAGTACTTGCATTTTTGAAGATTGATATGATGAAGGTATTTCATTCTTCTATCCAAACATTGTGCCACCCCTTATTTACCCGTTTGAACTTCGTTTTATTTTTTCTTTCATATCCCTCTTTTAGAATCAAAATAGAGTCAAAGATAAATGTCGAGGAAAGGATAATAAAAGAAAGAGTTCAAAAATTTTAAAAAAAAAAATCAAAATCAAATCAAAACAAAGAACAAGCTGATGGAACTACGTGCGACCTGATTCTCCTCTCTTGGGAGTGAGATACGTAGGCTGCCCTATTTCGGGCTCGGTCTAACCAAATAAAGATTTAATATTCACCCAGTCAACAAAACTAAGGCATGAGTTAATGTGTTTGAGTCGATTCCAAAAGTTGTAAGTCCCACCCCCACTTCAAGTATCGTTTCAGCCCCTTACCATCTTTTCTAACCTTAACCAAAAGCCCAGTTACAACCAACGAAAGTCCTTCAGATCAATTTTTGATAATGTTAAGGCTAAGCATGCAATGGATATGATGATACATTATGAAGTACCACTTGTCTCCCTCAGCATAAGAAATCAGGAAAGAAATATAAAAATGAGAGAGTCTTATTGGTGAAAACCCCCGTGGGCATCATAAGGCGATGGTGAGTTGAGAGAAAATAAAAATGAGAGAGTCTTATTGGTGAAAACCTTTGCAGGCATCATAAGGCGATGGTGAGTGGAGAGAAATAAAAATGAGAGTCTTATTGGTGAAAACCCTCACGGGCACCGTAAGGCGATGGAGAGTTCAAGAGAAAAGTGAAAAGTGAGAAGAAAGAGATTTGTTGGCGAAAGTATTTTAAGATGTCGTCAGTCGAATGTGATGTATGAGTCCAATGGATTTGAAGAAGCGGCTCAGCAGCAAAGGCATGAACTCAACAATAAATGGATAGTTTGAATAGAAAGATCAGGCAGCTCAATCCAAAATACATGTCATACTCATTGGAGTTGGTTGTCGTATTCAGATAAGTTTTCTTTTTGAATATGGGACAATTCCCTTTTCTTTCATTTACATATTCATGCTTTTTGTCTTTTTATGTCATTTATCAAAATAAAAGTCACCATCATTTCTTTACATTTTAAGTCAAGTCTGTGTCAAAACAAGCGAGAAAGGATTTCAAAATTTACTACCAGTCTTTCCAATTATACGAGGAAAAGCCAAGGAACAGCACA
This sequence comes from Capsicum annuum, assembly GCF_002878395.1. Classification (NCBI taxonomy): domain Eukaryota; kingdom Viridiplantae; phylum Streptophyta; class Magnoliopsida; order Solanales; family Solanaceae; genus Capsicum; species Capsicum annuum. The sequence continues at coordinate 1,416 of NW_025849234.1, forward strand.
AGAAAGAAATATGATCATAATTCAACATGAAACAAAGGAAGTCTATCAATCGACAGGCTGTTGGATTCGTGAAAACATTCAGATTTGGGAAAAGGGTGTACCTCAGAGGCATGGTAAAATGGAAGCCCATTGTTCGAGTCGGAACTCACTTCCCTTAGTGATTTGGAACAAAGATGAAAGGAACGAGTGCTGGGCAGATACCTGAGAAGCCAAGATCTGTAAGCCACCACTAAGTTTTTTAACTGACAAATTTTCTTTGTTGATATAGGGGCAAATTTGCTTTACTTAATTCAGCTACCATTGGAAATGCACATCCGTGAGATTTTACTTTCTGTTCAGGACCCTCCTGAAAAATGGGATTCTACTTG